>NW_015113012.1:159519-163736 GCF_001443285.1 Poecilia latipinna
AAGTTCGGTTCTAATCAAAAATGCTCTTTTGATCCCAAATAGAAATTAAATGTTGTAAATATAAAAAGTTATTTCAGCTGGTGATGGCCATGGGCAGGAAAGGCCTCCTGTAGCTGTCTGTACTACAATGAATTTGAAGAAGCCTCTGACTGGAGACACCCCTTCAACGTTTCCACATTTTAAGCACAACATAGCTGAGTTTTTCCCACAATGAAACGTGGTCTTGAGTCTCGACAGAATCATGATGTCGGGATCTGATGTCGGGATCTTGTTCTGCAGAAATATGGAGTTTCTGGGAATATGGATGGATATAAACTTATTAGAGGCTTCAAAAGACTGTGACCTGTTGTTCACCTCCCAACAGGTCAAAGACTTGTTGACTTACAGGGAGCACTACAATAAAATGGCTCGGGTGAACGCATTTGTATGTGTTAGAAAGGTCCAGTCAAAGTCTAGATGGAAGTACATTCAACAAGTTGTGACACAACTTAGAGACTCTTGTCACAACGAACGCTTTTCGTTTGCTCCAAATGAGTTAGATTTATTGTCCTGCGAAAGGCGAGCAAAACGAAAGTGACAGTCTGAATGTGCAAATACTTTTTTAGGCCTTGCACTTTGCATTTGAACGCCACCTTCTGAGAACATTCCCCAGGATATTCGTCATCATCTTCAATTCATGCAGATCTTCATGACTAATAAGTCGGAGAAACAAAAGGAAGTACACAAAGCCTTCTGGGCACATCGAATGCAGCAGAAGAGTAAATACTGCTCTGCCCTTGTAGACCAGACCGTCTGATGACGATTGCATTCCGTCTTTCTCTTCCTGTGATGCTTCAGGCCACGCTCAAGGTGGAGGCTCCTTGCGTCGCGTTTACAAAACACCAGCGCATCACGCAGCGGCGCATTCAGACGAGGAGCCGCAAAACCAGTTCAACCCTCGGCTTGCGATTCCTGGCACTGACCGGGCTACATTTCCTCCAGCATGTGTAAACAATAGAAATATGCAGCTACAGAAAAGGCTGAGGCATCCTGCTTGCTCCGTAAAGCAACACAGCACATACGGGTTTAACAGGACTTTACTCTTTAAACATCGAGTTAGATGTTTACAACTAACCATTAACTGGTTTTATCTTTACGAGTGTATATATTTCCCCTACTGGCTTTGACGACGTCTCTGATGTGTTCTGTTGTTCCCTTTGTTTCCAAGAGAAAATAGAAGAGCTTCTGTTTACCTGTTCTCATTCTAGATTTAAAAAAGCGTTCTAATCACTGCAACACATTAATTAGAAGAAAAAAAAATCCTCATTTATAGAACATTTGAAATGCAATTTGCGTGATTAGATGCCAACAGTGAACGATTACAAAAAATGGTATAATGGAGGCAACTACTCAATCATACTTTAATTGGTATAGCACCTTAAAATGTTGTGGATAACATTGTAAGGAAGGAAAACAGTACCTTCCTTCCTATCTAGGAGAAACAAAGACATCTTATCAAGGTCAATATGCGCTACAGTGTCAACTATGACACAAACATCAGCACAACTGCCCAGGAGAAAACATCGCCGTGGCCGCCATGTTGACAACAACCAACGAAGAAGACAAAACATACAGACACAAAATGCAGTTTGACTTTTCGTAAAACTAGTAAAATATTTAGTGGAAAATAAAAATGATAAATAGTCCGACAACTAAATAAAAGTATGTTTTATTTATGACAATTGGAATATTTAAAAACCTAATACCAGCATTCTGGTTTTGAAGCAGTTTCAATTGGGATTTTTGTTCTTTTAACTAGAGAAAATAACATCACAACAACAATCCAATGCAACTACATTGTTGGCGTCAGCTTAGAAAAGCCATGTCTGATATTAAATAAACTATTTTTCAGATTAATAAATCCATTTTTTTTACTTAAAGTGTCTCTTAACCCCGAAGCCGGACCAATAAATGACTCCTGTTCATTTCCCTCGAGCTTCAGGCTTTACTTCAGGTTTTTCTCTCTTAGTTTCAGAATCCGTCACTGAGGTGGAATTATAATCCGGCTTGTGTTTTCAGGACAGGCAGCAATATGAAGCTGTTAGTCATCAGAGCACATAGGAATGAACTGACACAAGCCTGATTAACATTCAGTTCACTGGCAAGGCACCAAGGCAGGTGTGTTAGGAATATCATTACTTTCGTCTACAGGTTTTCAAAACACCACATGAATCCAAAGTAAAGCCAAACAGCTTAAGAAAGTTTTATCTTTAAAAATGACAGACTAACCCTAAACAGACACCAAAATGAAGAAACTTTTAGAGCATGGAAGCAGTTCCTTCTAAGGTCAGGATTTTAATCTCATTTCCCTGTGGATTATTCTAAGTGCTTCTAACATATAAATAAAAACCTGACATCTTCAACATGTTCACCGATCATGGAATGAAAGACGGCTCAATGTTTATTCTTCTGTGAAAATGCCCAAAGGATTGTGATCTAACCAGTTTGTCGCAGTTGCATGCCTCACCCTTTACAACTCATTCCCCCCTGATAAGAGCTTCAGTCTCCTTGAGGAGCGCCGTCCCTACAGCCCCATCTTACTGCTACGTCTAAAGATTTTTCAGGAAATGAAATAAATCCAGATCTTGAGTTTTCTCAGCCCATGTCACCTGAAACATAGAGGGCATCAACACATGGCATTGTCCCCTGAGGCATCTTCAGTCACATGCTCCAAACCTCTGTGACGCACATAGTTGCTTTGGCTGTTTGTGTTTTACAGTTTGAATCTGAAATTGCTTGACTGATTTTTATTTATTTATTTTTTTTCCTCTGATGGATCCAGAGGTCAGGACCTTCTTATTTAAAGGTGTAACCCGGTCAAATGTGTTCCCATAATTGGAGGGGTGAGTGTGTGAAAAGCTATGAAAAATCCTACTGGATTGTTTCTATTTCCTCATTAGTGTTATTCTTTTAGCTCAATGAAGCTTATTAGAGTAAATTAGAAGACAAAGGGACGTGATTGTAACTTCTCTGTAACAAATAAACACAATTCTTCACACAGGTGAAGAATTGTGTTTCTTCACACAGAAGCATTATTGTAGAAATGCCGTCTTTATTTTATTTTTATTTTTTTTAACCGTATTTTCAACTTTGACAGAAGTCTCCAAAATGACAAAACAATCGCAGAAATGCTCCTTTTGTTAAAGTTCTGTGATCAGTGGGACGGCTCATTGTGGGGTCGGGGAGTGAGGGCGACATAAATAATGCATGATATAGTTGGGGGAGGGAGGAGCAGGAGTTTCGACGCTGTCTGCTGTTTGGCTCCGTGCGTCACGTTTTTGACTTGGAAAGCGCAGGGACATGGTGCGGATGGATGGCTGTCCACACGGCCACAAGAGGACCAGGTAACCGCGATTTATTGATTTTGAAACATTATTATTATTATTATTATTATTATTATTATTATTATTATTATTATTATTATTATTATTATTATTATTTCATTGGGGTTTTTTTAATGGAATATATTTACTGGTTGTTTTTATAAACTGTTGCTGCGTAAATACGAAGATTTTGTCGAATCATTTTACGCATGACTCCTCTCACGTAATGTTGCTCTGTCTGTAGTTAACTAGAACCACTGGCGACTGAGAAGAACAAACGGATTTACCTCTATAAGCATTTTTTTTTTTCAGTTTTCAAAAGTTTGTGTGGGAAGAGTATTTTAGTTACACTGAATGGAAATATATATTTCTTTACGTTTATCTAATGATCAAAAAGCCTGTCATAAGTATTCTGTTTTTAGAAGTGGTCCGTTTGACATTTGCTCCGTGCAGACTCAGCAGTCTCAGTCTACGGCGTGTTTGTGTCACAACATGACTACAAAAAAAAAAAAAAAAAAAAGATGATTTAGCATAATACTCCACACAGGATATGAGGGTTTAAATTCATGCGTGCCAATAACCCAACGAGGTTCAAGCTGCGCCCCGAAGCCAGATCGCTTAATCTGACTGGTCTTAACTTGCAGAAGGAGCGGAGATATTATCTTCCACCGGCTGTGATTTGACTGTGCCACGCTGCGTTTCCATCGACCGGATTTATCCCCTTCTTATTCTCCGCTTAGTGGTTTAACAGCAGTAATGCAGAGAGTTAAAGAAACAGCAAAAAAAAAAAAAAAAAAAAAAAAAAAAAGGCCCCCCTGGGGGAAAACCCCCCCCCCCTTGCTGAATTTTTTCCCC
>NW_015113012.1:166841-175724 GCF_001443285.1 Poecilia latipinna
AGAGGGTAAAAAAAAAAGAAAAAAAAAAAAAAAAAAAAAAAAAAAAAAGGTCACCCATGTGGGAACGACGCCGCTCCCTGTGCGATTATTTACCTCCGCTGATGTGTGCAAACACATGGCGCGCTGTTGTGCATTGGATAAAAGGTTGGGCCATTTGCCTATCCCAACGCAGTCTGCTCGGATTTTTACTGTTTTTTGTTTCTTTTTTTTTCCCCACGGACAGAGAAAAGAAGCAAAGAGAAACTGACTTCGACTGTGCAAACTGAGCTTAGTCTTAAACTGGCGCAGACAAAAAAAAAGAAAAAAAAAAAGAAAAACAGGTGACAGAGGTCAGCAGAGTTCACAGGATTGTTTCGACCAACTTGACCTGCTCCTTGTTTTACTGATAACAACTTTAAAACGTTTTGCCCTTTCACGTATCTATTTATGTTTTTTTTATCACACTTAAAAGTTGCAGATAATAAAGTTAATTTTAATATTAATAACATTGAATGAGTAAAACAAATAAAAAAAGAAGAAAACAAATAATTCAAATGGTTATATTGATTGCATAAAAAGAAATTCAAACCAGAAAAAGAAAATGCATCTCCTCTTTATCTTTACTTACTGATTGGCATGTAGAAAATTGACTTACAACACTGTAAGAGTCCATCAATAACTGATCCAGCAGGCCACAAAAAATAAACTCTGTCACCACAGTGATGTTTAAGGGGCATTTTGATTTTTTTTGCAAAGTTGGCTTTGATAATTTTGAATAGCTTTTTTTTTTTTCTTGTAAACACTAAACACTCACTTATAAACTGCCTTCTGATTTTTATCGGGTAATGTTTGATGTTAAATCATCTGAAACATTGATGTATGACAAAAAGCATACGTCAATGCTTTTTCCTGTAACAGGGGTGATTTTTTTTTTTTTCCCCACAGCACTGTATTTTTTAACAAACCTTATCAGGTATTAATAACAACCAGACTTATAGCCATGCACTGTAATCTTCAGACCCCCTGGGACGTTCTGCAGATGGTCTTCCCTTACAGTCTTTTCTGATTTTCTCCACCATAACCTACAGAGTTCAGTTTGAGTTTCTTTCACTCTGTTCTGTTGGGCTCACGTTTAGTTTTCCAATGCAAACTGTTGCAAAGTGTCCTCCCTTGAACAGCTGCTGCAGTCCAAAATGTTCTCTCCTAATATGCAAATCCCGAGTCCAGGACCGTTTCTTCTCCCCAGAGGGAGACACAGTTTGACGTAGATTTATCTCATTAATCAGCAGATCACCCGCAATCCCCATCCTCTGCACCTTTGATACAGGAACATCTGCTTTTCCTGCTGCACTGTTCCAGGACTCTTTCTTCTGTCTTCAAGTTTCACAGATGGGTCTGTAATTGCATTTGTCAGGTTGCGTTATCAAAACACACAGTCTGTTGGAGCCTGATTTATGTCCTCGCCGAGCCCCTCGCATCCCTCCCTAACGTTTGCTCAGCAGGCTTTAAACGCTTCCTGTTGTGAGATGCTGAGATCAGCCTGCCCTGGTTTCTCTTTACAGATCTGAGTGCCGGGGGATGACACGAGTCGCTTTTCCCCCCTGGCTCACAGATTACATAATACTCAACATATCTATGTCTGAATCGTATACAGATTGGTGTTCTTGAGGTAGCAGCAGCACCGCAGCAACAGCGACACACTTAAAAAACTGTTTGTTTTTAAGGTTTTTAACCATGAGGTGAGTGTTTAATCTTGAATGGGAATTATGACTTTGAGCTCATGTTGACCAAAAAAAAAAACAAAACAAAAAAAAGGCTGTCACACATTAGTTACTTAACTTTCATCCTGATTCTGCACACCCACATACAGAAACTCAGGGGACAGGGAGTGTGTATGGTAGAGACAGAGGAAAGCGCAGTTCCTGGGCTTTCTGAGAATTTGGCTCAATCAGAGCATATAAAACTAACTGAGGAATAACAAATAGGTCACAGAACGGACTCGACCTCTGGAACGCCGAAGAGAAACTGATTCACTCAGGTTTTTTCTGTTGTTCAGAGATTTTGCACAGAAGTAAGTTCATGTTATTTCATCCTCCCTCTAAGAGTCAGAATGTTATGTAATTTCTTAAAAAGATCTTAATCAGAGCTCTCTCTTTATTGTTTAGCTGATTTCTTCTGTCATTTTCTATATAGTTATTTTTCTTGAGAGGGGCATCATGTTGTCCAACCGTCTCCCTTTTTAACATCGTTTGACGAATAAAAATCGAAATAGTGCAGCAGGCGATTATTTTTAGCCCGCCTACCTGTAATGGCTTCAGATGTTTCTTAGAATCTAAATGTGAGTCATTTAATCTCACTGTAAGTAAAGCTATTCTGTGAAGGCTTAGGACGTTTGTTTGAGGACATTAGAAAATAAAAAAGCGTCACGTAGATCAGGGAATACATAAGTACATAAGCTTTTGAAGCGGGAGCAGTGAGGATAATTCTTACTTTGGAGGAGCTGCAGAGAAACACACATTGGGTGTACGAATCACTTATGTAAACATTTTACCGAGGAGCAAGTTTAGAGTAAATCCACAATAAATTCAAATGGGTGGAATTTTAAATCTTGTTTTTAATAAATCTGTGAAACTTTTTTGTGTACGGAGAAGCAGCGTAAGCCTCCGATAGCTACTTCATCTCATGTCCATGGATTTAACTGTGCTGCAGCTGTGATTATGCAACACGACACGTTTTCAGTTATTTTCCGCCATTTTGCTTGTCTCAACTTGTGAGAAATTCAAGGGATTGAAGAAGTTTTCTTGGTTGTGTGTGTGTGTTTTTGTTGTTTAACTTCATGCACACGAAAAGCTGTAAAACTTACGGCACAGAAAAATTTTCCAGAGCGTGTAGACTGCTTTCATCTCTTTGCTTTTCACGGCAGGTTTCACAGCTTATCTTCTTTACATCTCTGGCAGCCCCTTATATTTTCCATCTTCTTTTGTTCCCCCGTCAGAACAAAGCATGGCTGGGAAGCCTTTTCGGGCCACCTACATCTGGAACAGCATCATTTCCAATCTCCAAAGTCAAGTCGAGGTGAAGCACAGGCGCCACAACCTGAAGTCGTACCATGACTGCTTCCTGGGCTCAGAAGCTGTGGATGTGGTTCTGTCGCACATCACCCTCAGCCGCTTCTTTGGCGACGAGCCGGTGCCTCGACACAAGGCCATCCGTCTCTGTCAGGTCCTCATGGACTCTAAGGTGTTTGAGCCAGTCGGGGTTAAAGTGTTTGGAAAGGAGAAGAAAAGAGACAAGTTTGAGGACAGCAGCGTCAGATTGTACAGGTTCCTGGATCCGGTAACCAGCTCCTCCTTAGCTCTGACCAACACCAACTCTGAGTCCACTGGTACCATCAAGAGTGGCTATGGGTCACCGAACATGAACCAGAGCAGCTGCTCACTTACAAGTGAAAGGTATGGAATCATATAACATCTAATATAAAAGAAGAGAAATAAAGCTGAAAAAGAGTCCAGGACTCAAGTTTTATTTGTAATGTAAAGTAAAAACACAAAGAAGATTAATAACACTTTTATGAAACATCAAAACTCAGTAGGAAAAAAAATAAGCTATAAAAAAAACTAAACAAAGTCTGTGGTTGTGAGTGAGGAGACATTAGGAAACATGCTATAGTTTGGTTTTATCTGGACGTGTAGAAAGGAAATTGGCAGGAAATCCAGAAGCCTAGAAGTAAAGTAAACAATGATGGGTGATTTCAACTTACAAAAATATACTTTGAACTATCATCCTGCCTAAAGAGCAGTGTGGGATATTCTCAATCTTTGCATCTGGAATGAATGGGCGATAAAACAAACAGATACAGAATTCAAGGAAAAACATAAAAACTTCACGAGACAAAGTTTATTACCCTTTTTATGCAAGCAGTACATACTTAATTTATGGAAAAAACAATTCCTGTAAACCACCATGTGAATGAAAGACAGGTTTAAGGAAGCTTCTTTTTTTTTCTTTTTCTTTTTGCTGTATTGATTGAGTCTGTTCCTGTAACGAGTCTCTGAATCACTTCCATTGATTGCTCTCTTTATGTAATCCATCAGTCAAGGGGTCCCAAGCTACTCCACCCACTCCCCGGTAAAGAGAGAGAAGCTGCTGGAGGAGGTGCTGGGAAACCTGAACCTCAGCGCCATCGTCACCCCCCAGATGAGCCACCTCGGCCTCTCACAGGAGTGTAAGCTTCTGTCCTGACACTCAAGCGTGTCGTAAAACAAACCGGTCTAAATGTTTTCATCTGTAAACACTGTAAAGCTGCTGCTTGTCTTTGGCAGGTTTGTGTGAAGTGTGGCACCAGCAGACCGTGTCCAGGCTGCTGCAGCTCATAGAGCTCCCCCTGCTGGAGAGCTTGTTAGACGGCGAGGTGGCGTCACGGTCCTCTCTGCACGGCATGGACAGCGACCCAGACCTGCTGTGTACAACAAGCTACCTGGACAGAGAAGTTCTGAAAGCTTTCAGTGAAGCACAGTAAGTCCTAACTGCGACTTGTGAAAACGTCACCTTTTTATTGGGATTTTCTCGACTTGTAGTTATAATCTGCGAGCTTCTAAAACGACTTCCCAGATCGAAAGCCTAAAATAATTTACCCTTTGATGAGAAATCATGTCAAAATCAGAAGAAATGTATTTTTTCCTTATTTTTATCATGAGCCTGTAACTGACCAATAATCTGCTCCCTTGGTGTCTCGAAATCCTTCACGTCTAAGGCTGTGATTGTAGTAAAATTACACACAGTGGGATAAGTAGATTAGGGGCCATATGCAAAAACGGCATTGTCCACAGTTAAACTCTATGCCACCTGGGCAAGTCGCATCAACTGCCTTTACATCTCGTTTCAATGTCTGGTACTTAAATAAGAAAAAATCAGTACAAAAAAATAAAATCCATGTTTAAAACTAATTCCTCCCCTTCTCTCTGCCTCAGGGCTGATGAGTGGATGTCGGTGGCGGTGGATTGTCTGGAGTTTCTGCCCGATGAGCTGGTGGTGGAAGTCAGTCGAGGTTTGGCTGCTTGTGAGGACGACTTCGTTCAGTGCAAGAGGTTGCTTTACCAGGTCCTGGTCAGGCATTACGGACAGACGCAGCGGACACCTCTGCTTAATAACTACATATTTGACATCCACTCTGGGATCTCAGAACTACTTGGTAAGCAGTCTTTTTTTTTTTTTTTTTTTAGTTCCTACCTTTCAAAATCATTTTTAATGTTGTGTCAAAGAAAGTGCCTGACTTGTAAACTGGCTAAAAGAAGATTTCTGTACTACTTACTTCCTTTACAAGAAAAGCATAACCCATAATAATTGCGTGGAAACTAAAGCAGCTCAATTAGGATCATGCAACCAGTTCCTAGTGTTGAAGCAACAGGTATTTTCAGTCAGTTTAAAGTTGATAATTGTTCCTGTTGCGTTGTCAGTTAACGGGAAGCTGGAGCTGGCTTTGGAGGCGCTGCAGCTGAGCCTGAGGCTGCAGGACTCCCACAGCCGGGAGGAACTCCGCAGACTGCTGAGATTCATGGCAACTGCGGCCAAACCGCAGGAGGTGAAGCTGCACAAAGAGGTCAGCGCTCCTGCCCGTCCTCTGTGTGCCGCTCTGCGTTCGCTTTTGCTCCTCGCTAACTCCAGATGCTCTTCCCAGATCGAGAACAGGATGGCGGTAAAGAGGGCTTTCTCCAACTCCATTGTGTACAGCGGAAGGCTCTCGAAGGGCAAGGTGGACCTGATGGTTCTGTTCATGATGGATAACCACTGTGATATGTTCAAAGTAAGTGCTCGCGGTTCGTTTCTTAGAAAGGTGATGTCTTTGCTGTCGAGATAACAAATTGGAGTCGATAGAAAGGAGTTCGACTGGACTGAACTGAGTTGAATTTTTCCATCAGATTCCCTCCTCCTTGCACAAGATGGTGGGTGACAGATTGAGGAATATCGTAATGGGGAAGGATCCGGACGCGATAACAGGTTCGTAGGTTTATCCGCTGCTGTAGATTAACAGGAACGACTTGCTCTGCAGTAAGTTAACTTCTTTTCTCTGCTCCTCCACTGCAGGCACGGCATTCTGCTCAAGGCTTAGTGATAAGGAACATTCAGAAAATGGACAGAGAGCCACTAACGAGGAGATCCTTTCTCTGCTGAGGACAGTTTATGAGAACCCCAAATTCTCCAGGAAGGAGAAGAGGCGACTGCTGGGACAGTTTCACAAAGCTCACCCTGAGACTTTTGTTCAGTACTTTGGAACTAAATTATCTAGTATCAACATGTTGTTGCAGTAATATTTATACAAAGAGTTTAAAAAAAACAAACAAAAAAAACAACTATGTTCACATGGAGTTGTGCAGATAGTAACAGATGACTGAGCAAAAATGTAAGCTATACTATTTAATGATCTATTTAACTATTTTATTTGGTGCAGGTCACTGAGACAAAATGTTTATTTTGATGTGAAAACCACCGATACGTCCTCTGAAATAGAAGAATGTTACTTTTCAAGCTCAAATAGACATTGTAGGTCTGATTCAGTCAATAGCAAACCTGCAGGTTGGCTGTTTGTGTCTTTCTTGTGCAATAGCATCAGGTAAAAATGTGAAAATTTGACATTGGAAACCTTGGAAGTCCCTTATTCTGCTGTAGCGACAGTGGGGACGTGCTCCTGACTCTGGGTGGTTTTGTTTTCTAAAAAAAAAAAAAAAAAAAAAAAAAAAAAAAAAAAAAAAAAAGATCAAAACAGATGTTGGAGAGGACAATCTCAGCCATGTTTTAGTGGTCTCTTCGGGGTTGTTTAAATCAGGTACAAATAACCCTTCTAACTGGCTTACTGGAAATGACTGGAGTGTTTCCTGCTGGTTTTAAAACATCATCATGTTTGTATTTTATGTCATCTAAGGTCAAATTGAGATGTAGAACCGAAGCCTTCATGTATCTTTTGCATCAGCTCTAAGAAGACAATGGCATCTGGTATGCCAGCTACAAACTGATTCAGAGTGGATAATTGTGAAAGACAAAGCAATTTTCTGCATGTAAAATGAAGAAAAAATAAACTTGTGAATTTGTTTCTGTGAAATAAGATATGTCTGAAAGCGATTTTTTTCTCCCCCCTGCCCCCTTTTTCTAATAGTTCACGGTCCTGTTTGTGACAGAAATCCTTTTGTTCCGAGAAGACAAAACCACAGAACCCTTCGTGTGCTTCCACTGCGCTCCAGCTGTAACCCGTTACCACCGAGACACAGAAGAAACATTTCCAGGATGCAAACACACTTACTGCAAGACACGACGGTGCCGTTGGCTTAACTGGTTTAAATATCAGGATGTAAACACTAAAACGAAGCATGTAAACCTTTTCAGTGTCCCATTAGAAACACTAGTGAACAGAGAGAGCCCAGTCTGTTCTCAAATGGGTCCCACTTCTGCCGAATCACTGAAAAAAGCCAACCTTGGAGCATCAGCGATATTTCACGCTCAAATAAAAACACAAGCTGATCAAATTATTTTTAAATTTTATTGAAAGGAACAGTGTTTCTAAAAAAAAAAAAAAAAAAAAAAAAGAAAAAGCTTCCACTTTGCTATCCTTGGAACAGCTGAAACGTAAGATCAGAACTGAAGTGTATCCCAAAGTCCACGGTTGAATTAAAAACTTTGTACAGTATAATTATCAGTCTTTCAAAATAAAAATAAAAAATTCTTGACGCAACAAAAAAAAAAACAAAAGAACAAAAACGCTTTCGTGTGCTAATGTATCTGTGTGAGAGCGTATATGGTTATTTGTACAGATGTAAAAACGAGTCCTGTGGATGTGTGTCTTTATTCTCTATGACAGTCTGTTAAGATTACATTCTTCCAGCGGTTTCGGTTTATCGAATCCTCTTCTGCTGACGCGCGCGGTAGATGTCGTGAATGGGCGGAGCTATAGCTCCCTTGTCGTCCTCCTCGTCGGAGTCGGCGTTTGGCCTCTTGAGGGACTTGGCGGTGGCGTGGTTCTCCAGGGGGCCGTTGCCCTCTCCTGCCGCCTCAGGCTGTCTGCCGGTGATGAGCTCCACAGCAGCATCGACACCTGAACGCAATCGGTCGTACAATAAGCAGGACAGTGAGAAACTAAGAGGATATTTTAATGGGATGACACAATTCAATGTCTTTTTGTTTGAATTTTTATGTGAATAAAGCGACAGAAACTAGCTTGGGGAGAAAGAGGCAGTGTTTCCCAGAAGAATTGAAAATTCTACACCTGAAAAGTGTGGCTTGCATGTGAATGCAGCCCCTTTTATTCTGATGGCCCTAAATACAATTAACTGCAACCAGTTGGCTTTCAGAAATCACTAGATTAGTAAACAGAGTCCACCTGTCTGTAATCTAATCTCAAGTCTAAATCCAAGCTGGACAACATGAAGACCAAGGAACAATGTAAAACATTATGCCACGTTTTCAACTTTTCACCGAGGAGTGGTATAAAGAAAATAATTGTTAAAATAAAAATAAAAACTGTAATAAGCACTGTAAAGACAGTCGAAGTTCACTGGACAACAATATTTCTGATGCTTCTCGATCTGTGACAACAAACAAACTTACTCTCAGGAAGTGTACATCTCCTAAAAGTTTCCATGAGCTCATCCACTTGAACAAAGGGACCCTATGGACAGAAACAATTGAAAACTTAACACTGCTGCCACTGACAACTCATCAAAGACGAGCCTGGTAGCGTCAACCGGCCGTAACTTACAGTGAAGCATGTAGGCGGAGGGAGCAGCTTCATCAGGACAACAGCAGCTGGAGGGACTGGGAAAACTCCACCAGGGACCGGGTGTAGACCTGGAGCTGTGGGGAGGAACAGAGGTAAGATCAAAGATCAATCCATTTACACATCAGGTCTATTTAGAG
>NW_015113012.1:179738-195183 GCF_001443285.1 Poecilia latipinna
CGGCCCGCGGGCCGTACGTTTGACACCCCTGATTTAGAGGGAAAACAGTGGAAAGACAGCAGCAGGCCACAGAAAATAGAACTCAACACACAAAAATGAACCCTGCATGAAATATCCGGGATTACGTACGAGCGAGGTGACGCGGCTGGTACGGGATCATCTGATTGGTGTCTGGTTTGGGATACTCTGGTTTACGATCAGGATCGTCCTTTAGTGTAGGCACCGAGGGAGCCACCACAGCCTCAGGGAGCAGTGCTGCCAGTTTGGCACGAGACACATCCTACAAACAAAGCAGCAGAAGACGAGTCAAACACACAAAGTCTTTCTTGGCTCAACCACACTGGCAGTCATGATTCAAAGTCATGTATCAGGAAGAAAAACACACCTTGTAACCAAGGGCTTTGAGTTCACTGGTAGAGCAGGGATAAAGGTCCATGAACTTGTATCTATCGACAAGCAAAGCCGTTTCTTTCCCCTCATACTCGTCTTTGAAGGCTGTGAAACGTCGGCGCTCTACTTTCAGAATACTGGCCAGGTCTCCGATGTTGCTCTCGAACGCCAAGAACCGAGCCCAGATCTCACTGAGGACCAGATGCATGTCATGGTTCACTGGTTTGACCGATATCTTGAATGCACAGACAACACAGCCAAATGCTTGACATTACCCTGATTTCTCTGGGGATAGACTTCCAGAGGTGAGGACCCGTTCGAACAAAACCCTAGTGTTGTTGTCCTCTGAGAAAAGAATCGGACACATAAAGCAACGTCTGTAAAAGCAAGCAGCAAAGCTACGGAATGGTGAACAATTTGGAGGACGTTACAAACCATTAAGGTGGGAGAGGTAATCAATGTAGGCAAGTATGTACTCTGGAATGTCTCCATACTTCTTCAAGCCCAGCTCAAAAATCTTAAAGGCCACTGATTTATCCTGTTGAGAAAAACACACAAAAAAAATGTTGAAGCATCTGTGTGTCCAGCCACTCCTCAAACCACACGCCGAACTTCTGCTTCGTCTTACTTTGCTGCAGTAGTATTCCATCAGAGCTGCAGACACGTAGACATGGTGACGTGTGCGTAGGTCCTCTCGAGCCTTTTTGAAGATGGTGCGACCTGATTTGATGCCCTCCGCCCTCCTGGCGAACTTCATGTACTGGATGTAGACCAGCGTGGGGTCGATGTCCTCGATCGCCAGCAGTTTGTTGTAGATGCTGTGCACTTTCTCGTACTTCATGCGACTCTGAGAGAGGGACACAAGAATAACGCTGGTGTGTATTGTGTGGTATGTTATGAAGTTTGGTTAGATTGTTCTGAACACGTAACCGGACACTCACTTCTTCGTAATCAGCAAACGCAAAGTAGAGGAGCATGTTCTTTTTGAGGAGAGTCCCAATGGCACGTTCATAGATGTTAGCTGCCTCGTCGCTGAACAGCTTTGAATTATTCATGTCCTGAAAGAAAGAAAAAGAACCAAAAAAATTAGGAATTAAGGCAAAAGATTTGTCTGATATTCAATATCTGAAAATTATTCAGGCTCAGTTTTGAAAGTGTAGGTGTGTCTTACTCCTTTCTCTGCCAGCAGCTTGCTGGACTGCTCCAGGTACTGAGCTGCCTCATACCAAATGTCGGGATGGTGGCCCAGAACCAGCAGGCACTGCTCATAGGCAAACATCACTGCATCCAATCAAATTAGAAAGCAATTCAATTAAAATGTTCCTGCAGTGCAACAGTAAAATAAAGGGATTCACGTCAGAAAAAGAGTAAAACTCTGCCCTCTAGTGTCGTATCTGCAGGTAAGATGATCTCTCTGCATCACTATCTGACGTAAATGTAAGAAACTACATACAACAACCAAAATGAAAAAAATGTTTTGAGACAAAACCACCAACATTGTGTTACCTCTCTTTGTGATGAGGGTCTGGTCTTCTGTACGGAGTGGGTTGCTTTTTTCCCACTGAATGTACTTTTTCCACATTTCCACTTGCTGGGCCTCCTGAGGGGAGTTCTGTGGTGGGACTGAAGGTGCGTTTCTGTCAAGCCCTTTCATTACCGTCTCATATTCCTGCATCACAAAGATCACCCAACAGCCTGTGTCAGTTACCAGAACAGTATTTGGTACATTTTTCAGTGGGAATCTGATTTCTCACCTTTGCCACTCTCCTTGCATTCATGTAATCCCTGCTGCGATCTTCAATCATCTTTTTAGCCAAATGCACATTGATACCCTGTAAATAAAATCCATGGATTATTCCTGCTTTTTTTTACTGTTGAAACTCTAAATCTACATATATTTGTGCTCGATAGCTTTTGGCATCCATTGTAAGTTTCTATGTAAAGTTTACACAGAGAAACTTGCTCAACTTTGTTCGAAATAACAGAGATCCTACATCACTAATAGGATCAAACACTATGACTCATGGCAGTCTTTTTATATTTCAAGTAACTTTCATACGCCCTGCTTGCATGAATGTCTCCAGAACTATTTCCGTTCTGGAATCGTGATTTATTTTCCAAAATTAAACACCTAATCTCCTGCAGAACTTTAGATTTTTACGGTTCTAGATCAAATGAGATGAATTAAAGCCACTCTGGAGAGCGTAGGGTCATTTTGCTGACTGATCTAGATTCTGCTGTGATTTAAGTATATGTAGCGTTTAGAATTGATATAAATGTGTAATTATTGCTTTGTGATTTTCTTTGTCTTCAACAGAAAGCCAACACAGATGGAAACCAAAATACTACCACCGCCATGTTTCATTATGCTTCTTCTTTTGGCAGTTTCTTCTTCTTTGGGAGTGTCTTGGTCAGTAAATATGTATGTCATCTAAAGGAAACAACCATGTGATTTTTCACAGCTCTTAGTACCGGCAGCAGCATTCATTTTGGATGGCAGAATGGCAAAAATACACACTCATAATGTAAAGGTGCCCAAACAGAATGAAGATGTTTGACTAGTTTATGCTATTATAAAACAAGGAACCCAATTCCAACTGATCAAGTTGGTTGACAACTCTTAAATACAATTTCACTTTAAAGTTGAACTCTAATCCTGACTGTTAAATAATCTTTAATCTATTTTATGTAGATTGCATGGATAAATATGTTCTTATGTTCTCCTTTGCTACTGTTTGAGTTGTAAGTGAAGCTTTGAAGCTCATTTTCAAAGAAAAAAAAAATACATGCAGGAGAAAAACACTTGAGCATTGATTGGCTCACTTGCCTCTTCATATTTGCTATAATCTCTCCAGAGCTGTTCAATGTTAATCATTGGGTTCACGCAACCTCTTTGGTAGACTCTCCGAACCGCAGTGATTCTCTGATTTTCTGCGTATGAGCCCACTGCCTCACTAATAGAAGACAGAAAAACAACCAAGATTTTAGTTTTTAATGCAGGTTAGGATAAAATTTAGGTCAACAAATTGAAGAAGAAGAAGAAGAAAAAAAAAAAAAACACTTACACTCCTTTCAGGAAATTTATGTAGTCGACCCAAATCTGAGAGAAAGAAATAATAGCAAGTTAGATAAGAGCGCCGAACAGAAACTAAAACAACTTGATAAAAGTTCATATTTGCAGACCTGATAGGACATAATTTCCATGCCAATTTTATCAAGGGCGAAATCATACGCCTGGGCCATCTTCTCTCTGAGAATAAGGGAATGAAATTATTTACATTCTCTTCACATGCTGGATGTCAGAATTCAGAACGTCTTCTTACTTGTAGCTGGGAAGCTTCCCTTTGGTCTCCCGAACATATGCAAGGTAGCATTTCCACAGGTCAATGTGCAACACTTTCATTAGGCATCTCTGGAACAACTGCAACAAGATGCGAGAACATGCAGAAAAAAAAAAAAAAAATTACATTTACTCCATAAGACAGAAATAACATACACAGGCTGACTGATGTAGCAACCAAATAGCTGGTCAAATGTCCCATGAGGCAAAGACTGTTTCGCTCATTGATATATCTATATTTTTAATTTATCTAAGATGCGATCTTCAAGCTACAGTTCGACGCTTGCAGAACTTCTGAGATTATATGCTGGAGTAAAAAACAGGTAAAATCAGAAATGAGCAGGCACTTAAAACATTTGAAGACTTTATTAAAGTGAAGCGACATAAAAGGTACACGCAGCTTCAAGCATATTACATGTAGATGAAAATATGTGAAAAGAAAGAACCAGAAAGTGTTTGGGGTGGGAGGAGTACTGCTTGCATGAACATTGAAGACAGATAGTTCAAACGTTATTGAAAAGGAACGCCAAAAGATACTAGTTATTAAACTTCTTTTTAAACTTTCTAATGAGCAAAATTCCTACATATTCAGCCAACAATTAAACAGAGCTTCAACACTGAAAACGAGCTTACAGTTTGGGCACTTACCTTCTCTACCTTGTCATAGTTTTTAGCCTTTATCTGCAAATAAAAGTGTAAAAACTTATAAATGGAAAGCTCAAAGTAAACATGCATTCATGCAGTTTTAATAACTCAAACACACACACATCCACACAAACCTAAGAATCAACAGTGATATTCACACAAGAATGACGACTAACTTTCAGAAAGGGGTTTATTTTATTTTCTTTCCACTTAAGCCAAGAAAACGCGATAGAAAAACAAACAACTCATATTGTCAAAATGAATTTAATTAACTGTAGTCAGACCAGCTTTTAAAGGCAAAAACATCTGAAATATGAAATAATCTTCCTACAATAACTTCTAGGGTGCATGGCTAATAAATTGGTTCACCGATGACAATCTTCTGCCTTCAAAGAATCTCTCGGCTCTTTCCAGTAACAACAGACGCAGCTCTACTAGTTCAAAATGGTGTGACGGTGCAAATATCCCAAAGACACTGATCAGAAAGTTTTACTAATAAGTAAAAATAAACATTTTAATGCCACACATAATCTTGAGCAATAAACCCAAGTGAAAAGTGTTGTACATTAGTATAACATCCCTGCCTCTTCACATCCTATACGCTATCTCTTCTCACTTAAATCCTTCTTGCTAAACATATAAAATCATTGGGGGGGAGGGGGAGGGGTTGGACACATTTAAATTATGTGTGGATTAAAGATCAAAGTCTTATCCTTATGAAACTGCAAATGGGCAGAGAAAAGATAAGCATATTTGTGAAATGGTTTCATCTTTTCAGGCATCCTACTCCTAAAAAAAAAGAAAAAAAAACTGAATACAAGGCTGAGAGGTGTGTGTGGGGGAATACAGACTAGTAGAATAGGAATAAGAAAATCCTGAACACATCCTGCAAATATTTGGTTCATGTATCTTTCATAAAATGCAAGAAATACAGCATAGAACCTTAATCTTTACGTTTTTAATACAAAATGTTACAGTACACATAATGTTTTGAGGAATACCACAAAAGAAGTGTTTTCAGTCAAACTAGACTTGAAAGTTGCATCATAACTTACAAGCGACCTTATTTGACATAAATGTGTCATAGGAGAGTCGGAGCAACTTGAAATTCTGGCCCTACTGCACACAAACTAAAACAGTCTTGCCCACTTTAATTTAGCATTTCAAATTCAGGTCAAGACGATTCCGTCTTCGCACTAAAGAAAAGCACAGATTTAAACCTCCAAACATTTTGCCAAAAATACTTTCAAGAAGTTTTTATGCAAAAGCTGTTTTTCTTCACAACAGTTTGTCATGAGTGAAAAGGGCAAATTTAACTTCTTCAAATCAAAAACTGAGCTCCAGTTTTCCCCGAGTCCCCTTCTCAGCGTTGGCTACATCTGGCTCCTAAGCCTTTGTGCGGTTTGCAGAGACGTGCAGTAAAGCTCCAGTTCAGCTGCCAATGCCCAAACTCAACAGCCTTTGATAGTCAAGAGTATCTTACAATATTACTGAATGACAAATATTTACAGAAGGCTATTTCCAATCCACCTTTGTCAAAGTTTTATCTACTAAATGTATTAAGAGCACAAGGAGTGTAAATCTTAAAAAAGTGTTCATTAAGTTTAGAGAAGTTTCCTCAATGAATATTAGTCGTTTACGGCACTATGATTCTATATTAGTATATCTACTAACTCCAGTCTTGGGCACCTAATAAATTAATCTTCATAGGACTTGTCTTGCCCCCAACTCCATATATTTTTATGCGGTGGGGAAACAACTCAAGCTAAACTGGGTCTCTTGTACGTAAAGATGGCCTAGCAGGCAAATCAAACATGTCATTCTAAATGGCAATAATATGCAGAGACATTTTTTTATTTTATACATTTTGGGGAATTTCCAATGTGGTCCTCAGATGTTCCGTTTAAAAAGAAATTAGCACATACATATACTTACCACAAGGGGGAGCAGCTATACTAAGAATGACAGTGTATGTCATTGATTATAATCCTAGAAGACTTTAATTGGTATAATTCTAATAGTGTTATTTCAGAAACAAAATCTTCGTTCAAATTTAACTAATGTAGCTGATTTAAGTAAATTCAGGTATTTGGAGTCAAATGGAGGACAGAAAAAGTACCTGGCAAAAGTATTCGCACCCATTGAGCTCGCTTGCATTTTGTCATGTTACAACCAAACTTTAGAACATGTTATTGGGAATTTATGTAATAAAGAAGCAGAAAGTCATGCATGATTTCACACTGGAGTGAGCAGTGCTTCATCAGACAAGGTCAAGGAAGACTTTATAGGGGGAAAAAGAGGAGCAGACAAAGCATCATGCTCTAGAGATACTTTTCTGAAGCAAGAGAAAGGTGATCTGGTTAGACTTGAAAAAAGAAACTTGTTAAAACCTGAAGTACTTAAGATAGGGGAAGAGATTCATCTCAAAGCAGATGACTATATATAAACAATGGAATAGTGTAGATAAAAAAAACAAAAACAAAAAAAAAACAAAAAAAAAGGGGTGCGGGGAGTTCTATTTAGTAGAAATTTTAGAGCATGCTAGTAGAGGTGCCAAAATGTAATTGGAGAGAAAAGTGGTAAAGGATCACAGCCACAGGAACTGAATATAGACACCAAATTTACAGGCGGAAGGGGAAGGAAAATCATGCATTTTCCTTTCCTTTATAATTACGTGCTACTTTGTGTAGGTCTTTCACATAAAATTCTTATAAAAATGTAAAAGTTCACAATTGTAAAAAAAACGGTGAAAGGTTTATGGATATAAATACTTTTGCAAGGCACTCTGTAAAAACAACAATGTTGATGCTGCATTTGTTTAACCTTTTTAATTGTCTTTGTCAATTTTATTTTTGATATCAAACATTGATGAACATTTTGAAGTGGTAATATGTACAAACAGCTAAAAATATTTTCCCCTTTTCTGAAAAATATTTCAGTTTGATCTGGTTAAGAATCCCAAATCATCTCCGTTTAATAATCCATAAGGGTCATAAATCACACTAAAGTCACATTTCTCTGATGCTGTCAACTCTACACTTATCTTTAAAATTAATAAAGTAAACACCAATAATATCCTTTTGGTTTATTTGCCTTGTTCTGTTTTATGGTAAAACAAATAATGACTTGGATCTCACTATGTTATCTTTATGATTGTATTTGCTGCTAACATTGTTGCTGCTATAACAACTTTAATGCAAAGAAAAATATTTAAGGGTTGAGGCCTATCATGAAAAAAAGAAAATTAGTTTTACCAAATTCATAGAGTAATGCCAGAAAGTTAGTGTAAGGCAGAATATATGAGAAAGTTTGATTTGGAGGAGAATCTACAATCTATATACACTGACATCACTGCTTAATTTTAGAAAATTAATACATTTAGTGCAAAAAAAATGTACTTTTTGTTAGAACTGATGATCAGATGTAAGCGAAATTAAATCTTCTGGTCAAATTGTTGGTTGGATGAAAGTAAAACTTATTCTTGGCAAACCAAAAAACAAGAAAAAAGACAAAAAAAAACAAGCAAAGGGTCACAGTTTGTGTGTTCAGAAGAAGTGGGGCGAAAAGTCTCAAGAAAAGAATGGGCCACACAATAAAGATCGTTCTTTATGAAAATAACCCAAAAGAAATGACACAGGAGGCAATAAATTGACACGACAAGTGAATAAAAGGCTAATGCACTCCAATACCATTAAAATAGTTTTAATACTGTTGCAGACCAAACATGCAACAAATGCACTTTACCCCATATTTAATATGCCGCAGATGATATGTAATCTTTCGTTTAACCTGGAAACATGAGGAATTATCCTTAAATAGTTATAGATAATAACCCCTTCTTGCTTAAAGGCACAATTCCTAATGAACATCAGTAGAGCCCAACTGCAAAGTGTTTTGTATCAATTTTCATAAATGGTTCGTTAAAAGGTTTTTCCACTTTGCACACTTTGTTTTAGGAAACTGTGAGAATTCTTTAGCTTTTGAAGAACATCTTTGAGATTAGACAAAAAGGCTCAAAACAAGAATTGTGACTTTAAACTCCATTGAAGTCAGATACATTTGGATTGTGTGAAAATCACATAGTTGATTATGTTAGAATAAGTCTCAGCCATGCACACAAGGGAAAAGAATAAAAAAAAGTATTAACCTCAGCTTCAATGAACAGTTTCCAGAATCTGCCAGAACTTGGGAACTGTGAGACAAGTCGCTCATGGGTCTTCCTTGCTTTATCTATGGGTTGATTCTACAGGAGGAGATTGCATTTACATTCCACTCACTATTTAACATAAAAATGGCAATCTTGCCAATCATGAGGTGGAAGACGATATCTAAAGTTTCATATTGGTCTAAATTCTAACCCCAAGCCCACCACCCTCATTCCCAGTATCCTTATCCCCAGTAATACAACTCGGTGTCACTAAACCTGTGCTTCTCGAATCAGAATGCTCCAAGCGTCAAGGTCATATGGGTTTTCTTCCAACTTCTTCTCTGCTTTCTTCACCTTCTCAGGAATATACTCAGCTGCTGCCTGTAACACACACACACACAAAAAGCAACAAGTAATGTTGTTAGCAAACTCAAAATGCTTGTAGCAATGTGATGCGAGGGCCCACATAGCGCTGGACACTCACACAGGAGGTAATCGTGTTATTCATTACCGGACCATAAACATCAGAAAAACGGGAAGCGGCAGAAAATCGGGATAAATCGATTGAAATACGTATTTTCCCTAGGTAGCTTGGTTTTTCTAGCTGGCGCCATTAAATAGAACCTTACACAGCAATATCTGGAGTAAAAACAATTCATTAACTATCAGAAACTGCAAAGTAACACGATTGTGAACTAATGTTAGCTCGTAGTGTTGGAATCGGCTAGCTTCACGTTGCGACAAAGCGGCTGAATCAATATGGCGCACGACCACACCACAAAAAAACCAATGTACATGACTTCTACGCGTTTGATTCCCCGGATAAAGCTGCACACAGCGAACATTCCAAACTAATTTACGTGCCTAACAATGCTGTATGAGAAAACATTAGCTATGACACAGATATCCCGCTAGCTTGGCCATGAATAGAAATGCGTGTTGCTACCTGCTCGGCTGTTCCCTCCGTCGACATGGCTTTAGAGAATCTGCTTCAAAAGTTTTCAACCACTGCAACTAACACCGAAATAAGCAAGATTCAGGAATTTTCTTTAAAACTACTAGGTCATCGGCATAGTTTTAGGGTGATTTTTTACGTTGCCTTCGAGCAGCTAACAGCTCAACGGCTGGACTGGCCAATGACTAAAATGGCGAGAAGGCAGACAGTAGTGTTCCGTCGCGCGTGCAGGAACAACAAAGTTACTTCCGGCTGTCACAGTTTCTTCAAAATAAAAGCATTGGCTGCAGCATTAAGGATAAAAAAATCATTCATATTTTTAAAATCATTTTGATATACTATGATTTACATTCACGCTTGGTTTAATTACACCAAGATGAGAAATCACTATGATGAAACCACACTCCTAGAATGAATTATAGCGTAGGATGTCTCTAAGCAAATATCGTGTCAGATGTAATGCATGCGTTACAATTAAGGGAGACTCTTCAGCAGAAACAAGAACAAGTGATTTAGCACCAAATGACACTGATCATTCTGCTGGACAACAACAGGGGGAAGCAAATCACAGCTACAGAGAGCGCGCGCTTGAGCGAGTCTGTCTAGCCTGGCCAACAGACTAGAGTAATAGAGTACAGCAGTTATCGTTCACACGAAGACATTTAGTTTTTATTTTTCCGTTCTCAAACCAGTTTTTACCAATTACCTATTATATATTTGTCTAATTATGTACAGGTTTCCCTATACAGAATTCCTTCTATATGTTTAACCTAATCATATGTGTGGTTTTAGTCTTTGAAGCTACACACTGAACAATTGTGTAAGCTTGGAAAATATGTTTGCTTTGTCCTTAAGGATAAAAACAGATGATTCACAGCTACATTTTTGTAGCCTATAACAATTGATCTACACAGCATAATTGATAGCCACACAGTTGAGTGCTCTGTGACTAATTTGTACCCTTTGACAAATATATTTTCTTAAAGCAATTTAGCTGTTGACAGAGGTGAAAGCAGTTCTATTGCTTTAGGCTAATTTCTGAAACATATACCTAAAATTTGCACACATCAGAATATCACAAATAAAAATATAATGGTGGTGTATGCCACAAAAATTGACATACATGTAAATACTGTATATTTTACTATATTTTTCTAAAGCTAATATATTTATCCTTTATGTAAGTACTCTGTGAAACCTTGAAAACCAGTCTCAAATTATTTGTTTGTGCACAACATCAAATTCTTTGTTTGTGCACACACTCTTGCCCAATAAAGTTGATTCTGAATTTTTAATCAAACTTTCTCATAATGACAAATTAAGGTGGTCTGATAACTCTTATTTTCCCATATGTTGCCATCAAACCAACTAGTTTTCACTGTTGGAAAACTAGTGACATTTTTAAATTGATTTATTTATTGACAGTGGCAACAAAATTTTGGCTATCCAAGCTGATAGCCATTTAATTTTCTTTGTATTATGTTTTTCTTAAAATGCTAAGTTTTAGCATTATCATTTTTAGTGTAAAAGCATGTTTTAAGTTGTAATGCTGGCTGTTTATTTGTTCTTGTAATATAATCATGTCATACTGGACATAGGGGACCTTATTATTTAATAAAGCATATCCAGGTGTCTACATCCCTACATTCTATTTCTATCAAAACTATGTTATAAAATGTTATATATATCATGTACTTTCACTACAATTGGGCGGTTTTTCATTGTATTCCAAATAAACCTGGGAGTTCTATTTTTAAGGTAATCTGCAATGGATTACTTAGGTCTGACTGATGCCGTCAGTTCACAAACATTTGCTTCCAGTTGCTAGAGAGAGAGAAGGGACATGTTAGAGGCTGGCAGGGCCGCGGAGCTGCTCGTCTAGACAGGGGGTAACGGGCACCCTTTCAGAGATGGGCAACGGCGCCCAACGAGAAAGGACATGGATCTGAGCTGAGTAGCTAAAAGCCGGACTTGGTGTATTGCTCCCGGACGTCTATATGCAAGAGTTATTTTATGTTTGAAATGTGGGAGATGGTGGCGTTACCAAGAGCGAGCTCTCCCTTCCTGTCGTCTAGGACAAGATGGCAGCAATGCAGGCGAACTGTGCATGGGGTGGATTTATAAGTCCATAACATGCCCAGAGAAGCCCTGGATTATACTTAAAGTGACTCTATGTGAAGGTAAGTGGCGGATTGAAAGCTGTCAGTTTCCAAGCTAAACATTTGAATCGTAGGTTTGGATGTGACGTATTACTCTGTCATAACTTAGCTCTAAACTTAACCAATTTTGGATGTCTCTTCATCTTCAAACGTGAGTAATACAGGCTACACTTTAAGTAGTGTGTTTAATTGAGGTAAATATTTTTTCCCTTTCGTGCCAAATGGTGATGACGATGTCGTCCAAGGTGATTTATTGTAACGCAACTGCCTTGAAAACACAAGTGTTGTCACGGCGACGACGCTTGTGTTTTCGATGTTTCACGTCGGATATTTGGTGATTATACCCTTCAGAGCTATTTTATGGATTAATCTAACTTAAAACTAACTTCGTTGAACAGTATGGGTCTAGTGAATTCACTGGTAAGTTCTGTTTTACTTTGTTTCAATTACCTCTTGACTGAGGCACAGAAAAGACTACCTATCAGAAGCGATGCTAGACTTCTGAACAAATTTTTAAGTTTTTTTAAAATTTTTTTAGCATATTTAACTGTTATTACAGGCATTGACACAACACAGAATGAGCTATTTATAAAGATTATTCAAATGTAATCGAATAACTAACTTCTCACTTCAGTTTTACTTTTAATTTAAAATGTATTATAAATATATATATGCCTCCTAACTAGGCATGGGCCAGTTAGACATATGCTTAGTTAAGCTCAGGTATAACAGCCCTGAGTAAATATAGAACAGTTTGAGACTAGTTTAATATGTAAAACATAAATGTATTACATTATATAATTACTTGTCTAAAATAGAAAAGCTACAATCATTCCCACTGTTGATAAAGTAATGTAGTTTAACATTTGTTTGTTATTTGGACATTGTAAGCATGTAAATAATAATAAAAAAAACATTTTATGGTAGTCTTTAATGGCTATCACAGTGAAAATTAAACCTTTTTGCTCCTATGATATTTATAAAGTAAAACATGTATTATTCTGACACTAGCTGGTTAATTAGTTGGGCTATCTCCTCAGGCAGACCCTACAGTCAGCTGCTTAACAGGCACGCTGCTTAGCTTTGCCATCTTTGGTGAACCTTGTGGGAGTGATGGGTTGGCCCTGCAGCGTTATACCTGGCTTTTTACGGGCTTTGAAATGTTTGGAAACAGTAAAATTGATCTATCTCAGTGACGGACACAGAGGTGTTGCAGGTATCTATCAGGCTGCAGGCAGTCGGTGCTGCATTACTTTATGCTTCATACAATAAAGTATAAACTCACTACTCTCACACTTTCTCTGGCATGTCATTGAAAGGAATTCAAATCAAAGGGATATTGGTAAAGAGCTTTTGTGGAAGTTTTAAATGAAATGTTTATATCTTTGGCTTACCTTGAACCACATAGGCCCAAAGTAATTAGTAGTTACATGTTAAGTTATTTATATTAAACCAGATTATTGTTGATAGGAAACGAGACAGACATCTCTCAAAAGATAATGAAATACTGTTGTAGGAATATCAGCTTAAAAAAAAAAATATATATATATATATGTATTCCCTTCTCAGCAATTAATGGAAAATAACTTTTTGTTGCTATTAAGCCTTTCTTATAAGTGCGGAGCAGCATTTTGCAGGTTTCCGTTGGCGTTTTGAAGATTCGTCTTTGCTAATGAGCTTCAGGTCTTTGAGGCTGAAAGGCCTTCTTGCCATAACCATAATTTTTGGCTTCCTCCACGGATTCCCGACTTGATTCATGTTGTGTTCCTGGCTGGGCCACTCAAAGCACAAAACATTACTATTACCTCCAGTCAGAAGAAACATGTTGGTAAAATTAAAGGATTACGTTAAACCTGCCAGGATTGTGAGCAATTGTGGGCTTAACTTGGCCATTTAAAATAATAACCTCAGCAAAATGTTCCTGTTTATTTCAATGCATTCAGCCCAAGTTGGCAAACAAACATAACAGCAGATATTGGTGCCAACAGATCAGGGAATTATTAAAGCATGTTTTTGACTCGGTTCACACCTGTAAACATTCTGGTTTTTACTCATCTAAAATCCTGTTCAAGGTGTTTGATAAAGTGGTATGTTTTAAAATAGACTTTACAGTAAAAGAACATTAAAATCATATCTGAAATCCAGTGTGGAGCTTGCAAGCCTCTTTCTATTAAAGAAAAAGATGTGGTGACCTCATTTAAAATGCTGGTTAACATCATGGGGGATTTGAGTTTTAAATATAGTTGTGACAGTGGCTGTTATCCAGTACAGAGTTAAGTTGCACTGTACAACAATGTCTCATCGAAACACAACTAAAAGCAATGTTTTTGTGTTCTTCTAATCTGTTTTTCTTTTAACCTACTGCCCTCGGAAACATAAACGCATCCCAAACAAAAAAAAACAAAACAACCTAAGCCTAATCCTAAGGTAATCACACATGCTTAGCTTAAATGATATGTTTAGGTTTTGCTGGAATTAATGTGGTTGAGGATTTAGGCATGAAGTCATTTTCAAACTCGCGCTTTAATTACAGGCTGATCATTTAAACACGCAGCTATTTTTCGCTCTCTCTTATGTCGAGAAAGTCACAACCGCCGCTGTACTTTTCCAACTTGCATGTGTTTACTCGTGTCAGTCATTTCAATGCCTGGAGCTTCTGGTCATCAGTTGCTTTGAGGCAGGCGTAAGTAGCTGTTATCCGAGTGATGTCATCTGGTCGTACGCCTACAGATGCACAGCAGTAAACAAAACAGAGTGAGAGTTTATAGGGGGAGTACAGCGACAGGGCCGTGTTGTGTTCCAGCCAAGATCGCAAAAAGTGATTTCTGGATGGTTTCTTTTATCTCCTGAGCCGTGCGATGACTTCAGCTCATAGACTTTATTTTGCTGCAGTTCGGTAATTTGTTCATTTCTCGCCCAAGGTGATTTGGTTTAGAGACAGACGTGGTAAAACAGCCGTCTGTCTCTCGTGTCCTGCTTTAATATCAGTTCATGCAGTGCTGTGATCAGTGCTTTGCAGATCGATCAAAATTTCCTGTTTGTGGGTGTAACATTTCACCATGTCATTCAGTCAGTCGTTCATACGTTGGAGCAGGATGTTGAAGACTAACAATAGCATTGGTGTTGCTTTTAAAAGATGGACAGGGAGGAGTCTTGTTTCTCAGCTGATGAGAATTTGTAACAGATCTAGATATATCACATTTGCTTTGGAAACATACGTGCATTTGAAAGGACTTCTGTCGTGCCTGTATTGTTTTGGGTGTTGTTCCAGAAAGCATAAATGCTAATGAGAAGGCACGAAGCCTTTGTTGCTGTAAAATATTATTTCCATTTTTATTACTTTGTGTTGAGGGATTTATTAGACCGTCTTATGTTTTAGTAAAACATTTTTATTGTGTTCTGCATGTGATCACTTTATGAGATAACAACTTAACATTAATCGGCCAGTAGTTTTGCACCGGTGCTGCTGAGGCTGTTCTGAATGTGATAATGTTATTGTAGAAATTAAATCGTAGTCAAAGGATTCTTTCACTACATTTTTGATCGTCAGTGTTGGACTTCTACGCTAGTACACATTCTCAGTAAACAGTAGCTTATGACGCTAAAAGAAAACTGCACAGAAAATGTCAGACTTTCTCAGTCAAGATAGGACGAGGTCACATGCTTGAGAAAATAAGGAGCCTTTTATCCGAAGACTACAAAAACCAAGTTCACGAGACTCGGGGAAATCACCGCAGATAGGTTATGGCCATGTGGTCTAAGACAGTAAGTAACCTTTGTGTGGTATTAAAAGTATGGGAACAGCATCG
>NW_015113012.1:199120-244544 GCF_001443285.1 Poecilia latipinna
CGGGGTGAATTAGGGCTTCCATCATTAGGTCTGATTATTTAAGGTCAACAGGAGCCAGAGATGCCTTACTGCATTTTAGGGCAGATTTTTGGTGAAGGAAGCAGCGCAGCCTAGCAGAATGCACTCTGGATGAACGTGTGACAGCAAAGCATCACACAGACAGCTTTCCAGATCATCTGACAAAAGTGTGAAAGCCTTATTGGCCCGTTGTAAAGTGCTGTAAGATGGGAGACATTTGTAGTGCAGATATGTGGATAACCTAAGCTGTGGTGATGACTGCAGCTCAGCTCTGCTTTGAGTTGTAAAGTAAAGCTGCTCGACTCTAAATGGTTATTAATTTTAGTAAATATAGACAGCCTTTGTAAATTGTCGTAAAAATTAAATATTATCTTTGCAAAAATAAATATAATTGTGGAATATAAACAATGTGGGAGTTGTGTGTCGGGTTAGGCTTTAACTTTGCTTTTTTTCAACCTTCATGAAATCATTTCTAGTTTTCCTTCTTCCATTTCTTACCCATAAATCAAAACATTCAACTTTATTTGTGTTTATTTGCACCTAAGTATTGTGACACACATTTAGAGACAAATGGATGCATTAATTCTTCAACCGCACAGATCATTTAAATTGTTTCATTACATTTTCCATAGTCTTTTTATTTCAACCCATTTGGAACAGTTAACTTGCAAATAAATATGGCCGATCAGGATCCCTGATCAAGCCAAAATAAATTTAAGTGACCTTCCGCTTATAGATATTATTTATAGGAGTCACATGACCACATTTCCTTACATAAACTGGTTACCTGTATCAAGGTATACCAAGGTTAAAAAGTTGAGTTTTTACAAATATTTTCTGACAGCCCATTTCTACAGTATAACCATGAAGGGTCAGCCAACTAGCCGACTGTGTTTTAGATATGCAAAGTGTGAATGAATGACCCTTAAAATGTAATAATATATTAGTATATTCTAATAATATAACATGCTAAGCTAACTCGATTTACTGTAGAGGATGCTTGCTTCTCTCTGTTTTGACGGAGAGCTAAACTTGTTATGTTTGGTGTCTGTTTCCTCTGGTTTTCTTTTCCTCACAGTTCATGTAAACAGAAGCAGATTTGTGTAATGGCAATAACCGTCCCATGTGAAACACGTGACCACATGGGGGACAAAAATAGGCGGTGGACAGTACGACATTCTGCACAATTAACAAAGAATTAGGCCAACAGATTTTGCTTTGCTTGTTTTCATTAAATTATTCAAGTCATTTAAGGAACCATTGCAGTTCTGTGCAAATGTGTTCATGTAAAAATTGACATGTAACTTATAAACTCCATCGTGTTTCTTTGGTCAAGAGCTCTCAGTGTTTTCTGTCCCCTACGTCCACAAAATTTCTTTGTGTTTGGTAGTTCGTACATTATTATCTTTCGGTGTGGTTTAGAACTCCAAAGGTTGAGAAGTGGTGAGTTTAAGAGCTTATCTTAAAGTTTATTTTTTTATTTTTTTATTATCATAAAGCACCCAGTCAACTAAGTGATTTTCAAAGTAGCCCTCATGTGTGGCGTGTCTACCTTGAATAGACTGTAGATTGTTTGGGTGTGTCCTGAAGACCTCTGACCCTCTGCTTGATGTTCCTCTGTGTGACTTAAAGCTCTTTGCTGAAACAGACTTGAAATCCATAACAATCACTTTGTGCAACTCAGTCCTGTTGTCTTTACATGAAGGGCAGATATTTCAATCTTGATCACTGTATTACCTATTTAATTTATATCGATTTTTGCCTTCAATGATCAGAGATAGTTTTGGCTTGTGTATTTCAAAATGACACTATGATGGACACACACACGCACGCACACCTACACACACACACACATTTCTGTCCAGTGTTCTGCCCTTGGGGCTGTGAAACAGAAGCCCATTTAAAGTTTTTAAAAGCAGCAGCGTGTCTCAGACGGAGGCTCAGTCACTGACACGAACAGCAACGCTGTGATCAAAAGAAAAGCAGTAGATCCACTTAACTTTTCAGTTGGTAGCTTGCAGCCGACTGTCTGCCCCACTGTGAGCGGAGAGCGAAGGAGCTTTAGCGGGTCACCTTTGTTATAATTGTAATGAAATGTCAGTGTGAGTCAAAAGCACAAGGAATTTATGCGAGACAGTTTTCACTCCTATCACACTTTTATTTGAGGTTTCTTTATGTGAAAATGTCATAGTTTTTCAATGTGATTAGTTGAAATGTATTTGTAATGCACCCTTCCTTCATGCAGTTATCTGCCAAATGTTTCCTTAGTTTTGGGAGTTCTTAGCTGTTTTCAGTGATTGCTTACTTTAGCATACTTTTGCATAAATGCTCAAGTATGCTATTGTTATTCCATACATGTGTCCTGTTTCGGGGATATCTGGAACAATCTCTTGTGTTGGCTTTAATTAAAATTTTTCTAATAATTTTGAATCTTTATTTGTATGGCAGTTGGTAACCAATTCTTTTTTTTTTTTTATTGTGGCTTTGGCTTTGTGATAAAAGAAGCTACCACCTTTTTTTTTTTTTTTTTTTTGGCTTGTCCTAAATTTCAGTCAACCACAGGTGTACATTTGTAATCATTTGTGGTATACATTGATGCACTTCTTTGGCTTATTACCTGAGCTTTATTAATGGAGTCACTTGCACATTTTTTAATCTGCATGGGGGACAGGAAGGAGTTGTGATGTTTGAGTCTGACCAGATTCTTCATGTTCTCATGTGGTTTCCTAACCAGCCTATCTAGTAGAGGTAGTGTATTTTGAATGCGGTGAAGCGGATGTGCTGATTTCTTAGAAATGTTTTCACATTTGGCTGAAACAGATCAATGGAACCCAGAGAAGCCAGATTGAACACCAATATTTTAGAGAGGGAATGTGTTGCAAATGTGTAAAGCCAACGCTACCAGGTAAAATTTGATACGCCTCTCGTCACATCAGTTTCAGAGTTATCTTCACAAAAATGTTTGTGATGCCGACTCTAGGCTTTCTGTCTCAGCCTCTGCAATCAGGATAGCCAGTCATCTTATCATGTGAATCTTCAGATTGTTTTTCTGAGCTGTGCTCGCAATAATTTGAATTATTCTTACATGTCTTTGTGCAAAGAGTTGTCGAGACAATATCTTATCAAGCTCCTTTGAACAGAGTGAAAGGGAAAGTTCATGGTGCACTGTAATAACCCAAGTGGGCTCTCCATCAAGAATTTATTTTAGGATACTCTTCAGAAAGAATACCAGAAAGTAAAAATAGATTTGTAAATATAGTATTGATTAAAGTTTAGAAGCTTCTGAAGCCTTGCAGCTTGCATATAATTGAATACCTCCTCCCCCCCCCCCTAGATGAAAGTAGGTCATAAGTTCCAGCACTGCACAGCACATAGAAGATGCTTATTAAAGTAATGCTCCTTCTTTTGAGCATGCTTTTTGAACAAGACCATTATTATGAAGCTTCCCTACTTATTTCCCTACTTTTCTTTGCTTCTTATAATAAAATCTGTGGTACGGACAGAACACTCTTAGGCCTTGCTTGATTACCTTTATGTTTTATGCAAGATAGAAAGACATAAACTTATCTACGCTATTAGATCCAGTCACTGCTCAAAGCTACTGTGTGGAGCTGAGCTCACAAAAAAGGGTGATGACCTTTTTCCTTTGTGCAGCAAAGACCAAAAAAGGAGTTGTGCTGTTAAACAAGTCTACTTCTGCTTACTTATTTCTAATAAAATGTAAGCAGACTTGGCGCATGTTATCGCAAAGGAGCATTCTGTTTAAAACTGGCCATCAACATCTGCTTATTTTTGCCTATCAGTCCCTCTAACACACATTTGTTTTCTAAAAAATTATAGAGAAGCCCCAAACGTATAAACAAGTCTGCATTTCGTTTGAGTGAAATAATGTTTGTGCCTTAAAATCAAACTAAATTCAGTTAATGACCAGTTGGCAAACCTTGTTTCACATTGTGGTTGTTTTTTTATTATTGATTAAATTAGTTTCATAAGACACACGCATTGTAGTTATTCTGAGTAACACCGTGATGCACCAAACCATTGGCCAGAGATTGGAATCGGCCAATTGTGTCTTGATTCGCTCTGATAGTGGGCGGTTGGATTTTCCCTTCTTCCTTATATATCAAAAGAGTTCCCAACATTTTCGGCCTTTAAACAGATAATGTTTAAAGGCCTAACAAATTATAGAAAATGCCAGGGCATGGAGAAAATCTTGTAATTTTCTTATCATTTTCCGATGTACTCACAGAAAATGGGTAAATTTTTTACTTTATATATGTTATAGTCTTTAGAAAAAGAAACATTTGCATAAGTCAGAATTAGAACCAGCAGATCAGATAAAAAAAAAGAAAAAAAGATGGAAATCAATATCAGCCAGAAAAAGTCTTTATTGGTTCATCTTCAGATGTAATTTAAAACCAGCCAAATCGTAAACCTCCTGCAGGATCGATGAGAGCCTCAGATATAGTTTAGTAAAAGCAAAACTAGAAATACGTTAGGAAGGAGTTTGTGTTTGATGTACGAGTACATTGAGAGTCATGTCAGTTTTACTGTGTCCTGAATAATCTGAATAATACATGAGCACTTGCCACCACAGACACAATGTTTGTATGGCCTTTTAGGAAAAACAGCAAAATGTGTCCACGTATATGCCCACGAGCCCACATTTAGCTTTTATATCATTTATGTGTGATCTTTTCCTCGATCAAACACATACTCCGATTAAAAGGAGGAGTGTAAGAATAAAGCATGCCTCATGGAATTAGACATGTGGGGCTAATGATGATTTTTAACTTTGTTCTACTCTCTTTATCTCCCTCTTATCCTCTCAGAAGTGGTTGCCTAGAAACCTGCTGTAGGATGCATGAAAATGGCAGGATTAGGTCAGACAAACCTTTGTGAAGTTAGTCATCTGCTGTGTGGAGGTGTTGCTGGGAATGCAGTTGGTATGGCATAATGCTGAAGGTGTCATGCTCTCCTCTACATGCACTCCTTTTATGAAATAAGTATGTAATATTTAAAGTTCCACCTCCACCTCCATGAGCAAATTAACAAATAAAGCTATTAGTGTTTATGTCTCTATCTACAGACAACAATCCAGGGTTATCGGTTATCTTGAGTAGACATCTCAAGGAAAGATAATGTGTTTCTGTGGAACGCCTCACGTAGAACGGCATACTGGTTACTAATATTTTAATTCAACTAATAATAGCTTGTAAATATTACGTCTGGTTTAATACTGATCCATTTGATCACAAAGTCGATACAATTAGGAAGGGATGAAGAAGATACATTGATAAAAGGCTGTGTTTCCGCTGCTCATAAGGATGCACTTAAAACTGTAAATTGCCTGGACTTGTATAGCATTTTATCAGGTCCAGAGGACCTCAAAACACTTCACACTACAATAAGCCTGATTCACACACACATTCACACGCTGATGGTGGCAAGTTAGGATTGTAGCCTCAGCTGCCCTGATGCAATCTGACAGAGGCGAGGCTGTGACCCTGTGACTACCACTAGCAGGCAAGGTGGGTGAAGCGTTTGAACTGGCAACCCTCCAGTTACAGGACAAACTCTTACTTCCTGAGCCTCTGTCGACTTTATTACGTTGATTTGTGTATGCCCAGGATAACAAACCACTTCAGTGTTGGAATCTTTGACTCATCTTTAAGTTAAAGATTGTTTGACCAAACAAACATAGAAAATGAGCTTAAGAGAGCTTTACACCCTGAAAACAGCGACTTAATTTGAACATTACATTTTACTCTATTCATGCCGGTTGCCAATTCTTACTCTCGCTTGCTTGTCTTTGGTTGTGTCTTAATGCCATCCTGGACACTAGTAACATGTTGCTCTGTTCTCTTTTTTGCAGGTATGGCCTCACAAGTCTTGGTCTACCCACCACACATTTATCAAACCCAGACAAGTGCCTTTAGCAGTGTGAAGAAACTCAAAGGTGAGCCCAGCAGCTGTGTGTACCATGAGAGGGCACATCCGCGGACCTTTCTGAACAGCAGAACCGTTGGCATTGCACACGCGACCAAACAAGCCCATTCGTTTGTGAACCGAGACTTAGCAGTGGGCCTGAGAGCACGTGGAGGAGAGCATTACCCGGTGCAGACGGTTGTGGTTCGCGGCGTACAAAGACAACAGCCTGGTAAAAGAAGAGGGGGACCAGGCCCGCTTGTGGCCCAGCAGCAACAGGAGGCGAGGGCCGTCGACTCACAGGGCAAGGAGCAGCAGCATCAGGCGGTTGAAGAAAGTGGGAGCAGCGGTGGAGCAACAGGAGCAGGAGGAGGGGGAAGGGGAGAGGGCTGCAGTGGGGGAGCTGAGGAAGGAGGAGAGGGGGAGGAGGGTGACAGAGAGGAGAACTGTGAAAGTTTGAACTCAGCTGACGGCTCTCAGCGATGTGGGCTGAAACGTAAAAGTGAGGACCTGGATAACCGAGGCAGCACCATGCAGATTGTGGAGGAACTGTCTATGTTGCCTGCCATGTTGCAAACGACGAATGTGGGGAATGCAGCCGTTACTGCGCCGACGGCTGTTGGGGCTGGGGGAGGCCCCTCCAAACAGGGTGTAGGGCATGGGGGTGTATGTGCAACTGGAGGGACAGGAGGAGGTGATGGGGACTATCAGGTAGTACAGCACGAAGTCCTGTGTTCCATGAAGAATACTTACGAAGTGCTAGATTTCTTGGGTCGAGGCACATTCGGCCAGGTAGTGAAGTGCTGGAAGAGGGGGACTGGGGAGGTTGTGGCTGTGAAGATCCTGAAGAACCACCCTTCGTACGCAAGGCAGGGTCAGATTGAAGTTGGGATCCTTGCACGCCTGAGTGGGGAGAACGCTGATGAGCACAACCTGGTGCGGGCCTTCGAATGCTTCCAGCACCGCAGCCACACTTGCCTCGTATTTGAGATGCTTGAGCAAAATTTGTATGATTTCCTGAAGCAGAATAAGTTCAGTCCGCTGCCACTGAAGGTGATTAGACCGGTGCTACAGCAGGTAGCTACAGCTCTGAAAAAATTGAAGAGCATGGGTCTGATTCATGCAGACTTAAAGCCAGAGAACATAATGCTGGTGGACCCAGTGAGGCAGCCCTACAGGGTGAAGGTCATAGACTTCGGCTCAGCCAGTCACGTGTCCAAAGCGGTGTGTTCGACGTACCTTCAGTCTCGGTACTATAGGTGAGTACAAGCATAAAGGTTTCTCACTCAGTAAATAGTAAACACATTTAATTTGGAGATTCCAATTGTTCTCTTTTAATGAAATCTCCTCCATACATTCTACAGCAACCTGCATATTTAAGAGACGCCTTCTTTGGGTTAAACATGTGACCTTACAGCTGACTGGTCTCTGATGTCCTTTGTTATTGTAAATATGACAATCATACTTGACAGATTTTGTGAACAATCTGTGTTGCTGATTGGATTTATGAAACTTATATTGTAATTCGCCAGCCAAAAGCAACAACTTGAGCAAAACAACTTGATACTTGTAGTTACTAAGTTCATAAGTCAGATACAAACCAGTTGTAGAAGTGTCTTATATTAGCAGTTAGCCTGGATAGCATTGGTAAAGGATGAGCCTGCATGTATATTTTTCAGAGGATATAGATATTTACCCTGCCTCACCTATAAAAAGCCCCAACATTTCTGAATGCACAAAAGGAAAAGAACATATTTTTGAGTTTCTGACTACTCAGTCTGGCGACCAGCCAATTTCTTCTGTGCTTCTCTAATTGGGCGATTTTTATTTTTTGCAAGGCACCTGCTAGCAGTGTTTTTCTGCTTCAGACTCGTTGCTCTCTTCATGGAAAGTCCCAAAGTGCCTTTGTCAGGAGCCTGACAATGACGCAGGACATTCATTTATTGTAACAAAAATGTTATTATGACAAAAGAAGAGTGAAAAATACATGCTGGATTGAATATTTATTTAGTTACCAGAGTTGTGACCAAGTTTTTGAGGACTACAGTTAACCCAGGATTTTCCAAGGTTTTGTTTTTTTTTTCTGGTTTGTCCAGTGCATCACTACTCTTAAAAGCTTTTTAGAATTACATTTTACCAGTAAAAGTTGACAATAAGTCAATAGTTGACATATTATTGTGAATTGCGTGAAATATATACGCTAAAACAGCTTTAAATGCAGAATGATGATTTTTTTGGCTCTAGTGGCCTTTATTTGATAGTTAATTGACAGAAAAGTGGGTAATGAGAGAAGGGGGAAGACATGCAGCAAAGGTCGCCAAGGCCGGGAATCGAACCTGCGACAGCTGCCTCAAGGACTAAGGCCTCCATATGTGGGTTGTGCTTAACCCCTGTGCCACCACAGCACACCCCAGAATGATATTTTTTATAAGCTTAGCTTTAGACCTTTTTAATTAAAATATTCTGCTTAAAATATTAGGTAAATTAAATTTTATGCTCAAAAGCAACTCATACAGTTTCTGTCATTTGGTATCTTAATGGCCATGCAGTCACCGGAATTATTGATTTTACAGTGTGGAAAACACTTTAGTAGATGGTTAGCATGCAGTAGGATATTTTATGGTCACTAGAGAGTTAATCTGAGTGAGGTATTACCAGACCTGTCTTCAGTTAAACTCCCACTTATCCCCTAGATGCTGGTTGGCAGTTGGGTTCTCAGTCTGGGTAGAAGGCAGTGGCATAAAGTGCCACTGCCTTCATAGCTGTCATTGTGAGCATCATTTGCATAATATTTGAATAATTTTCATTGCCTCCACACTAAGGAAATGAATCAGCATGCTTTGCTGGGAATTCAGATTATCAATGAAAATTGATGCAAAAGGGAGTTGATAACTGTCTGCATTTGCATTTCCAGTCGATTTTCTCATTGTTCAGAGTGAGCAGAGAATACTTTCATTGAGCTACAGTTACACGTGATTAGTGGAAAGTTTTCTTTTTTTCCTTGGGTACATTTTCATTAATCCTTTCTCATTCAATGAGCTGTTTCTGTAGAAGCTATTAGCGTTGTTGTGAACGCTCTTTATTTCAGGAAGTCGCTCAAAATAGAGCTGTCATAGTTTTCTGTGCTTTTGTGGCTGGAGGAAGTGAACACCACAGCTGCTGGAGTTCGTCAGCGCTGTCAGCCTGAAGCTTTGGTGAACAGCCGTTTCTCACACGTCATGCGTGGCGCTGTATTTTGATACAGCACACATCAATACCTCTGCTGACTTGGTAATAATGTCAGGGGTCTGCCTGACTTCGCTGAAGTTGAATAATGTGCTGCGGAAACAGGCTCATAAAGAAATGATTGAACTGCTTTTGGAATGTTGGACGGCAGCGTTTACCCACTAAGCATGGTCTCACAGGGATGTCTGCTTAAATTTTGTTTGACATAAAGCACAGAGTGTTTCATTGGGGGAAGTGGTTGTTTACAACATGGAAACCAGAGTTACAATGTGCAGAAGTAATCGGAGGATGAAGTTTTCCAGGGGATTAGATGCTCGACACTTCATAGGGCACCCTTTGAGGTCAGTGACTGTTCTGGCTAACTGTGATGGCAGGGTTTCCCTCAGAAAACCTGCTAAGCTCATTGTAAGGGCACTACCACCAGTGGCCCACCGTGTTTCTCTGTTAAAATGTTTTTTTGAAAGTTGCAAAAATGTAGAAGTCCACAAGCAGGCATCATAATTTGGAAATAATAGCATGTGAGGCCAATGGGCAGGTGAAGGGATGGCACAATTGGCGCACACCCCCCTCGTGCCTAGTAAACCTAGTTCAATCAGTCATGACTGTCACTGTTACTCGTGTATAAAAAGCCCTATTTAGAATAAAGAAATGACACTTAGCCTGGTGGGAGGGAGCAAGTAAAGCCTGGCAGCCCGCCAGCCTTATGATACACTGGGGAAAACCCTGGATAATCAAGACAAACCCTGTTGCTGTCAGCAGAATAATGGCGAATTCCCTGCTCATAGATACATCTTCTACTGTTTTGACTTGATACTGTACGATACGACACAATTCAAATCTTTCATTTGCGTTATCAGCTGCTGACGGCTGCTGCTTCTAAATGTAATGTCTGTAAAGCCGTGACGATATGGACTGACGTCTAACCACCGTTGTGTTTCTTTTGTGGGCTTGTTGCATTGTTTTGATTTGGTACGTGCATTGATCCAAATCAGTTTACAAGTAAGAACCAAAGAGAGTGCTGCTCTCAACGATTTTGTGACAATCTCTTTGCACAAATGAATTTAAACATTGTTTGTCTGTGATGATAACGACGACTAAGCTGCTTCAGATACTTCCTGCAGTCAAAAATAAATAACTAAATTCAGACTCCATGCAACAGACTTATTATATATTCACTAGGCATGCACACATTGTAAAAAAAAGAAAAATGAAAAAGGTTTCATATACTCATAAGCTTGACGGCACAATGTGGATTCTCTGTTCAGCTTGTTCAGGTTGCATCTTAGCTAAACTAAATGAAAAGTAAAACCAATTAAATATTTCATCATTATCATCAAAGATTAATGGGTGAAATAGATTATGACTAGATTTTTATTTTTTTGACCCCATCAGTTGAAACAACTTGAATGAAAAAGTCTTGAGCAACTTCTGTATATTTTTTCAGGTCATACATTTTATGAATAGCAGGCGTTGTGGTTTTTGACTTGACTGCAATGTTGGGACAGAGTTCCAGCAATGACTCAAAACCAAATACATGCAGCCTACCGCTGCTTAACTTGCTCTCTGCATCATTGGCAAGAATACGCAAAGCATACTGTGAAGGAGCAGCATTGCTGAGGCCGAGTGGAGAGGATGACTTAAAATAGTTCATGGGACTCTGGCCAGTTTGCTTTGACTTCTATAGATGGTGAAACATGTCGGCATCCAAAGTCTAAAACAGACAGCCTGAAACACTAGAGACCTCCCACCTACTAACTCAAGGACAGCCAGCTCATCTGTTTTTAGTCTATTTTTAATGCCACGTTGCATTTGGTTTTGTTTAGTAAAACTATGTTGTGCTTGTTTGATTTTTATAAGTTTTTTTTTTGTTATTTGTGTTATTATTTTGATTTCTGTGTTGTTTTTTTTTGTGGTTACATTTTTTACACTTTGGACAAGTCTATTTTTGGAGCTTCAGGTGACATAAACAAAGTATTAAAAATATGTTCATTTACTTTGCTTTTTGATTTCCAGAATGTTGTATTCTACTTTTGCCATCCCCTTAGAAGTTTAAAAATAAAATGCTCTTGACTAGTGACCAAATTTATTTCTAGTGATAAATAAAACGGTACTATACTACTCATCTTTTATGAACAACAAGATACTTTATGTTTACAGATATGTAAATTAAATAAAAAGTAAAGGCAAAGAACAAAACATTCTTTGGGCAAACATTTTTATCAGTTCTTCCTAAATGTCAGCAGCATTGAGTATTTAGGAGAAACAGAAAAATGTTGAAAAGTAAAATCTTACCTATTAATGCATATGATTAATAGATCAGTTTGCTTTTAATGCATTTTGTTTAACTTGTTACTTTTTATTTATTATAACTGCTAGCTTTGGGATTTTCTGAGCAGACACTTTTATATCAGAGACATCTCTGGTTAGTGGAAGTGAGTGGAAATGTGTCTCTATTGTATGTTCACTGACCAGAGTAAGAAGGAAAAAAAATGCATCTCGTATTTGAGCGCCTGATACGTTGGTCACGGGTCAGTCTAGCCAAACTGATAACCAGCCTAATCGGGTCACCTGCTGGGCAATCTGTGCTTCCTTATGTTTTGGGATCTGTGCATGCTACATTCTTTGATTTAGGATATGCTCTTATTCTTTATATATATATATATATATATATATATATATATATATATATATATATATATATATATATATATATATATATATATATATACACACACACCTGTACAAACAAGACAATACAAGGACATCCGACTAGATATAACTGAGTTTATGCAGATGTTTTGTGAAAGCTACTTTGCAAACCTCTCTTTGCCTCACAAACTTGATTTTGTGTGTTGGCTAATGAAGAGAAGCTTTTTCTAAACCGTTTACTGCCCTCTTTTTTGTATGATTGGTTTTAAACTCTTGCGCACCGTTTAAAACTTGGAAAAGAGATGAAACAAATCCTAGCATAATGCTTTGATTGTGTTCTCACATGTCTGTTGTAAATTTTATTGCACTTTTATTACTTCGTGCAGCCAACTGTTGTCACGTGTCCGTGACAAACATCTGCTCTGCTTCACCATTCTAGCTAACGTTGTCTCTGCTGGTATTGAGGAAGTAGTGAAGTTCTGTGTATATACTTCGATGCCAATGTTGCAGTAAAAACAAAATCTATAAGTTAAACATTACGTTTCTGTTATGTTCTGTATTTTCTGTGTAGTTGTTTTTGAGGTTTTCTGTGTTTAGTCCTGTCCTGTCTTCCCTGTTGTTTGCTTCCCAGGTGTGTCTAGTTACCTGATTACCCTCCCTGTGTATTTAAGCCCAGCTGTTGTCTCTGTCTCTTGTCGGGTCCTCGTCTACTGTCGTCGTATGTCAGTTGTTGTGTGTCGGCTCTCCAGTTGAACTGAGAAGTCCTGGTCTGCTTAGCTCTCATTTTCAGTCTTCAGTGTATCAGTTGCTACTGGTAATTAGCTGTGTGCTTTACTCTCTGCCGTGCCGCCTGTATTGGACTGTTCTTTATTAAATCATCTTCATCATCACCGTAACCTGGGCCTCAGCGTTAATCCTCACCACCTCACAATCACCGCTTCTTGATAATTTCAGTTGTCGGCTATTAATTCCACATGGCGTTTTAGAGTTGGATATTATTCATAACAGGAAAAAAAAAGAGAACAAATATGAGCTCAATGAAAACATAATTATCCTTTCTCCTGTAAGATTATTGGTGTTATTCCGGCAGAAAGCTGAGGTCCAAGAACATTAAGTGGTGTTACATTGCTACTTTACAGTAAAAGCTAATCTTTTCAGCATGCCCTTTGAAGCTGGTAGTATAACTGTCGGAGAAAATGAAAGCAGCATTCAGCGATTAAAATGAACCTCCTGCTGCGCATTTCATATTCATTGGGATAAAATGACTTGAGATGGTATATTTTGAGACTGAGGCCGTGATGCCTCTCTTCCAAGGATGTCAAGGACATCTTTAACTTTAGCTTAACTTTATCGTGAATCAAACAAAGTCAAGCAAAATCTCCATGTTAAAATTTCAAAGTTGACTCTTTGCAGCAATATTCACGCCTAAGAAATGTGTTTCAATCTTCAAAGAATGGAAGTGATTAAATGTTCTTTGTCTGCTCTCTACTTTAGAGTGACCTGAATAACAGAATTAGACTCATAAGCTTTCAAGCATTAATTGTATTAAACCTCAAAACAACAGAAGCGAGTTTACACCTAACCTGGGGGAAGTAAACTCCACGTTGACACAGAGCTCAGTTTAAATCAGTAAAACGTGTGTAAAGTTTTGTGTCTTTAATCCAAAGTCTGAGCAGATCAGAGTGCATGCGCCTCTTCCTCCCTCTGCAAAGCTGTCTTTGTGTTCCACTTAATAATGCAGGATGCCCAGAGAGTGTGTGGAATTACAGTTCCTGGAAGAGACATGCTTTAAGCCTCCGCTCTCTCATTATGAAGCAGCCATGTTGTCGGTCTCTCGTTGTGACCGAGCTTTAAAGCATACTTTTGTCTGAGTCCCGCTGAGTTTCTCTGATTCTCAGTTTTGGTTAAAGACCTGTGTGAGCACGCTGCACACACTGATCAGCTCCGAAGGTGTGGCCAGCCATGTTTGCTGTGCTGTGGGCAGTTTACACACCGCCTCTCCCTCTGAGGACAGAACAGGGGTGAGTTACAGGGCTATTTCTGGACATTGGTATAATGGCCATGAATAAAAAATGATGATGAAGTTAATTTATGCCCACTAACATGTCTCCCAATGCCAACAAAGCCATGTGGAAATTAGTTACTTCTCTTGTTGGCAAAAAGAAAGTTTGTTTCATGTGGTTAGGTTTAAGTAAAGTGTCATGTGTATATATTTACTCAGGTTTTATTCAGCCTCTTCTACCTCTGGTGATTTAAAGCAACAGGAGACATAAATGTATTAATAATAAAGGCAGACTAAGGCCAGCAGACATGTTTCAGTACTCAGGATATCAGGATAGAGGAGCTGACTCATTACATTACTTGATACATCCCTCCAAACTTCAGTCGGTAATTCAGTGCATACAAAAACCATCATGTTTGCATTGTTTTACAAACAAAACATTTCCTTACAATGTGTAACTGAGCAGTAGGCAGCGAGACGTGTTTGTACGGCAGCAGCAGGTACTGAAACAACTGAGCACAGAGAGAGAGAAAGATGATGTGTTTCCAGGGAGTTTTTTTTTTTTGAGCTACTTTGTTTTTTTGCCAAGAGAAACAAAAGCATGCCACCGCTGATTGGGCTTGTTTTGGTTTCACTCTGGGATTGACGTCACACTTGAGACAATTGATATAAACCCAGTCCATGTTTACCGCTTTGCATTTGGAACATTTGTGTTTCTTGTTATTTAAAATCACTCTTTATTGTTGTCAAGGGGTTTTATTAAGTGTTTCTTACGTAACACAAGAGACAGTGCGGGAACTTTTGTGGCTATCAGGCAAAAGTAACATTGCTGAGAACAAATGTCTGGTTCTTAGTCATTCACTTTCAGTGTTAGTCAGCAGATCTGATATGACGCGTCCTTTCATTTGTAGATCTCTAAAGCATCACAGTTGAATTGACTGTAACAAACTGACTGTATAGTTTTTTTTTAATATATATATGTAATTCTTCCTTTAGGTGTTGCTTTGATGAATTGAGTAATTTTGCAGTAAAACGATACTCGTTTTCCTTCTGTGTTATCTGTCATGACCCAACTGTGCGACGCACCTGAGGAAGACGAGATATGTCAGCGTTTGAATTTGTTCCCATCTGTCTGTTCTGTGGTTTTTGCACGTGGTGTAAACATCACAAGGCTTCTGCTTCTCCGCTGTTCATTGGCTCCTGGTGTTTTACGTCATTTTCTTAGATTGAAAAACAGGTTTGATTTGAAAGGAGGTGGGGGACAAGGGACAAGACCTTCCTTGGGTTGATCTGGATGGAACCGTGCAACCATGGCAACCTCCACTCATCTCTTCAGGCTATGCAACAAAGACGTGCTGTTTTCTAGTTTATTTTTGTTTCAGTTTAGTTTCACTGTTGCGCTAATTTTATGGATGCAGCTGGAAGGAGTGAGAACCACAGAACACAAAGAAGGTAGGATGAAGTGGGGATTCATACGCTGGAAAACCGCACGCATTCACCCACCGTCAGACAAGATTTTCAATGAGGAAGTGGCTTAAAGTGCAACAGAATCAATGACCGTTAGGGGCTGATTACAAAACATCTGTCACTCCAGTGTCTCACTAAAAGGCTCAGTGGCTCTCATCAGATACTATGGAAGATATTTTTCCAAAATAAATATCCACTCTGCCAAAGCAGGATAGTGGTGATAAAGCAAGCCGTAAAGAGCTCCTGTTCCAGTGGTGTGTGATAAGGGAAGTTTAGTGTATAAGCAAAGCAGCAGACTTTTTTTTTTTCCAACAAACATAGCATGTTCATTATGTCATGACATGGGAAAACATGTCAAACTGTTTTGATTTAAAAAAACTTTCATTTTATGAAATTAAAAAAAAAAAGCTTGTCCTGGGGGGGAAAAAAAAAAAAAAATATATATATATATATATATATTGTTTAAGACATGCTTGTGAGATTGAAATAGCCAGCATAACTTCCTGAGTGCTTTTCTAAAGCGGCGTTGGCTAACCCACCAACTGTTGCTTGTGATTGTCTTTGAGTGATAAAATGATCTAAAACCCAAATTTAGCGCGCCTCGGACCTGCTGTTGCTGCACACGCCCTGCGTGCTTTAAGCCCCATATGGCTCTAAAGACGTCATGGAGGAGGCATTTCCTGGGTCACTTTAAATATGTCCGACATAAAAGCACAGGACTCTTCTTTGTCGGCATGCTGAGCTTTGTGGAACAGCAAACACAGGATGTAACAGAAGATCCTGCATCACTCTTTAGATCATTTCTATCCTCTGGATTGTTTCATGCCGGTAAACGGTTTCACATTTATTTGCTGAACAGAAGCGAAACGGATCCCCGTTACTCAAGTTTCCCCGTTTGCTTTTCTATTACCGTCACCTGTGCAGATGAGAAAGGAATACTGATGTTGAAATAAATATCAATTCTTTGCTTTTTTTAAAATGTAATTATGATTTAACAGATAAAATAATATTCTGATTATATTTATCGGTCTTGGTTGACTTTTGTGAAATGAACAATGAGACGTTGCGTCTTTTGTACACACATCTTAGTGGTTCTAACAGCCTCCTTCACCACTCCTTTCACAGAGTAGTGAAGTAATAAAATGACTAGCTATGAGGGCACAACGAGGCGCCTCACAGGAAAAAAAAAAAGGGCTCACTTTGTTTCCAGACTGTCAAAGTTTTGGTCCCGCTGTGGCTGACCTGCTTACCCACTGCCACAGCAGGCTGCGACGTGGCTCTGTCACACACACACAACACCGGCTTACGCGTCGGTTAGCTCTATTACACATCTACGACAATCCCATCAAAGCGAACGTCATCAGGAATCGCACAGCTTTATCAAACAGGTGTTAACTGCACAAATACGAAAAGCCCGATGTGTGCAGATGAGGGTTTATGTCAAAATGAAGGACTTTTCTTTTATATTCTATTTTAATACGTTAACTTCTGTTTTTGTGTAGACTTTTACAAGGATTTTTCATATTGTCGTCCCACCGCACACCCCTTATGTGTGTAAAACATTTTTTAAATAACATGTTTTAAACATGTCGGTATTTTGTGATTAAGATGTCTAAATTTTTCCTGTTGCAGTTTGCTTTGGACTCACAGATGTGTGTATCTGTCCCACAGGGCTCCAGAGATCATTTTGGGATTGCCGTTTTGTGAAGCCATAGACATGTGGTCCCTAGGTTGTGTGATTGCTGAGCTTTTTCTGGGCTGGCCTCTTTACCCCGGGGCCCTGGAGTACGACCAGGTAAACAACCTTCTTCTCACCTCTCACAGTTTATCGGCCAATGGCTTTTGGCCGCTATATTTGTCAGGATTTTGTCATCCTAGCACAGAACTTATGTTGTTATATGACTCACTAAGCAGTTTCTCCTTTTTTTTTTTTTTTGCACCCATCTTTCATGACTCAGTCTCTTTTTTTGGGACCTGTTTTCTTCTGCGCTTTAATGTTTTTAAGTGGACTTTCCTTCCTTTGAAGCTACACCCATATCTACAGCCTCCCCGTCTCCTATTTCCACCTTGAAACTGGAGAGGCTGATTGCGTCCATCATCTCTCCTCTCTTACTACTTTTCTATTCACCTACAGAGGATGGAGTTCATTGTATTCCTTTCTGGGTTTACTTACAAAACAGCTTCCCCATTAGCCAGTTTTCTTCTGCTTTTCCCAAAAAGCATGTTTCCATTAAAATGTAAATGTAGTTTTTAGAGCAATGTCAATCAACGTAAAACATAAATAAATGTCAAAGTGTAACATTTACTTAAGACGTTCATTACAGTATTTAAACTTTTAAAATAGTGACACCTGTAAAAACAAACATGGCGACTTCTTGTTAAACCAATGAAGATACGCTGCTCATGTAGCTTACAGTGAGAAAAATGTGGCGCGGTGCAAACATGTTTCTCGGTGACATACTTACCTGAAGGGTTGCGTCAGCTGGTGTGTGTTACAGTGAGCAGAACAGCACATTCTAGTGAATGACGGCATGTATGTTGGGAGCTGCTGGACGCCTCCCCTTCCCAGCAGACCCCTGATCTTATCTTCCTTGGACTAGACAGATCAGGGCTTATGTTGAGCGGCTTTCCCCCCACCCCACCCTCCCCCGCTGCAGAGCCGTGTATACTCACAACCTACCAACAGAGTCTCAGTTAGATCCTCTTCTGTCCCTTGCAGCATCCCATATTGCAACCGTTGCACTCACAGCGATGTATTTTTGTGCTCTGGCATCGTTTTTCACCCTTCACAGAACTGCGACAGAAGAGATAACTCAACATCTCCGAAAGGAGATTTGACTTGAGCACAGTGGCACCAAAGTCTAAAGATGATTAATCTGTTTTCATAAGAACAAGTCAGTCTGTCGGCAAAGCTGCTTTAGAAATATCTCGGGGGGACCTTCTAAATTTAATATGGGACTGTCTGGAGTTGATAAGATGAGGACAGAGAAAAAAAATTCTACAAAAAAAAAATATATTGCCACTGTAGGAGACAATGACTCTGAAAACTAGTAGAGGTTAGAGAAAGGCGTGTGTAAATTTATTGGCTAGAGATCAAAACCCACCAAATTTAATCGGTGACAGAAATTGAAAGTTGGACGTGGGCTTCCTTTTTATTCTTTGTTGAAATGTTCCGAGTAACCTGTGCTATGCGACGCCTGTCCCACATGTCTACCTCCGCCAAGTCCTGACTGCTGTCGCGAAGCAGGGTGCAGCATGGAAATGTCCACAGCGGTCAGTCGAAGCCATCAAAGAGCAAAATTGTTATTTGTGCATTGTAAAGTTCTCAGTGGCACAAAAGATCTTTGAAATAAACTGTTTTTTTTAAATATTTGCTCCTTTATACATTGCTTCTGTTTCTTTTTTTTTTTTAAAGCTACTTCTCATCATTGCACACATTTACTGTTAAGCAAAGACAAACTGGGTAAATCTAAGCCGATGTGAGTCTCTGTGAAAAAGCAATTGCTCCCCCTGAATCTAACAACCAATTGGGTGACCCTTGGCAGCAACAACGGCCATCAAGCATTTCTGATAGCTGGCAATAGTTTTTTACATCACTAAGAAGGAATTTTTGGACCACTCTTCTTGACAAAATTGTTGTATTTCAGCCATATTTGGTCAGAAACTGATGGCTGGACATTTGTCTTTATGGTTCCATCAATAAAGTCCAGGCCTTGAAGAAGCAAATCACCCCCAGACCATCCCACTGCCGTCACATTCATCTCTTGCTTTAGATCTGTTTTTATAAAATGCAGTGTTAGTTTTACACCAGATTGGGATCCGTCCAGATGCTCGTAAACGTTCCACCTCATCTCATTAGTCCACAGAATATTTTCTCACCCTGGGCATCATCAGAGTGGAGGCTTTATACTCCTTTTGGTCAGCAGATGATTTTTTTCATCTGGAAACTCCTGGATGAGATGTTGATCTTTCTCCAGTTGTGGATTGTGACTTTGTAATCCTTTTCAGACAGCCAGGTGTCTGTGGTTTTTGCGTCTCGTCTATTTTTTTCTTTTTACACGTCTACAAGTCTGGCAGTATTCTGGCCTTGATTTGAAATTTGTAGTTTGTTTTTACCCAGGTATTTGCATCCCCTTTTGTTGATGTTCTAACAAAACAGGAGCAGGATAAATACTTTTTTCACATCACTTCGTGCCTTTAAGTACAATAAATGAGTTTAAAAGAAGAAACATTGGATTGATAACTAATTTAATCTTATTTTAATCTGCCAAGCAGCTGCCTGCTGGCGTGAATGATCATCCCGGGGTCACCGGATGATTTGGCTGCAGCTCATGACGTTTCTGCAACCCGTCTTCCCCCTTTCTTCTTACCTTTCATTTTGGGGTCTTGTTCCATCCCACGCAGCATATTGTATTTATAACTCTGGCTCTTCCTCTTCTCTCGGTCCTCCTCTTCTTACCTCATTGCCTCGTCTCACTATCTTATACTTTACAAGGATACAAAGCTTCTCATGACATGACAAACGGTGAATCTGCAAGCAGTTATAGATCATCGTTCTGCCTTGTGGCTTAAAAAGAAAAAAAAAACTGCAAGTGATGCAGTTGTTGCAGTTGTTTCTTTTGTCTTTGGCACTACTCGGCTTGTAGAAAAAAAAAAAAGAAATTAAGTGAGGTTAGAAGTGTAAAGGCCGCTGAGGGAATTATCCTCTTTGGAAGGTGGCACAGTTGTCTCTTGACGTCACACGTGACACATTGACATCAGGCATGTAAAAGACAGACTGTGTGATTGTAATACTTTTGTTATGAGGAAGGGCTATCTGTACAGTCTGTGCTCACTGTCTGTTTAGCAGCAGGTCCAGCCCAACAGATAGCTGTTTTGTAAAGTCGAAGCTTCGCGCCACAATCTCACCGAACGAGGAAAAATGAGGGTTTTCCTGTCGCAAGAATTTCCACCCACAAGGATCCATATCCTTTTGTTGCTGTTGTGCAGCTACTAAGTTCCATAGAAAATACTTTCTGTTTCTATTTTTTTTTTTTTTTTAGCAGATGTAAATATTTGACACAGAAAAATGAAAGGAAGAATTATGCTTTGGGTTCAAATCCACCACTGCTGAGGAAAAATATAAATATAGGGGAATTTGCAAAAAAAAGACAAGAAAGCGCACAATATTGATACGCATTGAACGTTCGGGGATTTCCACTATCCCATTTACTTTCCTAGATGTTTTTTTTTAGGTTGTCACAAAGCAGAAGAATTCCCTGGTGCACCATGATGAAAATAATTTGGAAGGTAAAGTGGTGGAAAGGTGGTAAAATCCCAAAGGAACTAAAACTCAACCCAGAAGACCTCTGCCTGAAGCAAGACTTTCAATCAAACAGAATAGAATGGAAATCCCCCTTTTTGTCCCACAGGGGGGGAAATTCAGCAGCAAAGCGGCAGGATGTTGAGGCATGCAGGTTCACAGAAGGATGAAAGTATTAAAAATAAATGAAAACAGAACAACAAGCTGTACAGTAAGGACAATAGTACAACAATAATGATACTTTTTCCATTAGCTGGGACATCAGTTCTTGCACCACAGCATCTGACTGCTATCCGCTGTTGCCGTGGAAATCTTGGGTGTACATTTGTTTGAACCCAAAACAGAACGACATTGACCGTGTTTTAACATTAACAGAGACAGACCTTCTCATCCGACATCAGTGTGTGTCCTCACTGATGCTCTCCTGGAAAAATGAGCAGACTTTCACATGAACAGAGTCTTAAGACTTGTGGACAGTTTTTTTCCCAGAAGTGTTGAAACTGTTGCAGCTGCAAAGCGTGGATCAGCATCGTATTAAATCCGTATTATAGCCCTGGGATGTCAGTAAGGTTCTTGATGTGTTCCCAAAACTTTTAGCAATATAGTGGGTTTGTGACAAGCCAACCTGAGCAAACGGTCCCACCCACACTAAAACAAATCGCAGTTTTTTGCACCGGCATTGTGAAAACACACATTAAATGGTGCCTAGCAAACATTTTCAATGAAGAAGCTTTTATTAAATTGGGGGAAAAAAAAAAGATATATGTACAATGGATGAGAGAGCAAAAGAGTTGAAATGAATGGAACTTCATTTCTATGGACATTTTGTTAGGTAGATCTTTAAGGATCAAATGTGTGACTACGTGGCTGTTTGGACTTTTTCCACACCCCTCATCCTTCTCTAAGCGGGTCTCTGTGCTTATAAGCTGCGCCGAATCTCTAATGATTGTTGTTCTCCACACTCAGGTGTGATTGACGTCAGCCAGGGTTCTCGCCACTCATTTCAAAAATCTGCGTGTGACATTCTTGCACCACAGCATCTGACTGCTATCCGCTGTTGCCGTGGAAAGCACTCAAACTGTGGGAGCCTTGATATCAGAGTTTATCTGGCATTTTTCAGTCATTATCTGCACAAACTGCAGTCGATATGCTGGTGTTCTTTTGCACGACAGGTTCAGACTTTTCACAGGGAAAGGGCGTCTTAAATGGTTGTGCAGTTGTTTCTACTCTTCAAACTTCTATTCAGACCAATTTAATGGGGGGAGTGGAGAATTGTCGCTGCATGTGAGTTTGCAAAGTGCATCTGTTATGAAATTCTTCGATAAAGCGACATTATTAAACTTTAAACCAGACAGTTTAATAGTTCTTTTATTGCTAAATGTTTGAGTTCTGCTCATCTTTCTTTGATTCTCTCTGTTTTTTTTTTTTGTCCTGTAGATTCGCTACATCTCACAGACACAAGGTTTGCCAGGCGAACAATTACTGAATACGGGGACAAAGACGGCACGGTTCTTTTGCAAAGAGTCGGACTCGCCTTATGCAGCGTGGAGACTGAAGGTGGGAACTGACAAAACATGGAACAGTATAACTCTGAAGCAACAGATTGTGGTCCTATTTTGCTAACTGCTAAAGATGAATGTCATAGATCAAACCTTAGCTGCTTTTAAAATTGTACTCTACTTTTTATTGGCAAATGCTTGCAATTCCAATAGAACAGGAAATGATGGCTTCAAGATACAAGTCATACTTGAGTTTTTAAAGAAAACATTTGTTCGCAGTCTGTTTGACGTGGTTGCTGCTTATTTATGCCTAAAATGTTTCACCGCATTTCTGTCTGGGATTCTCATTGGATGCTTTCTCGTTCTGCAGTCAACAGATGAACACGAGACGGAGACGGGAATGAAATCAAAGGAAGCGAGGAAGTACATCTTCAGCTGTTTGGATGACATAGCGCACGTATGTTTAGCTCTTTGGACTGAAATGTACGTGTTAGGTCATAAGAGGAAAGTGACTGACATCACTTTGAAGAAAAATCTTTCCCCCTGTGAAATTCCAAGCTTAAAGTTTATAACGCAAGCTTCCAGCGGCCACTTCCTCAGAACTGGCAAATTCCTCTGTTTTCTCAGTACTTTTAAAATTTTGTAGGTTTTTTTTTTTTTTGAGATTTTAGGAAATTCATATAGAATTTGTCATAATTTACCTTTTAGATAAAATCCTTCCATGTCACAAAACTTATTGTAATGTTTTATTCTTATTGGAGATTCATCAACAATTGTCCAAAATCATGTGGTTTTGCCCTAAGTCTATGACTGGCTGGTCAGAAATTGAAAAGAAAAAAAAAAAAAAGATCCTATTTGGATCTGTGAATGCCTCGTATCCACGATGCTAAGTTGGTTAAAAGGAAGTCAGAGAAATTAAATTAGTATTCTCTGACATGTTGAGTTTGTCTGCCCTTCATTCATACTATGAGAGGGCAAACTTTCAGCAGATAGCAGGAAAGCTGAATGGATTGCAGCAAATCTGAGTCCTTTGATTCCTTTGAGCTTTCTACCTCTTCTGCAAATTTGGATTTTGTAATATTGGCAGCTTTAAAAAAAAAAAAAAAAAAAAAGTATGGCTACAACAAGGTTTGTGTTCTCTTGGGAGAGCTCACAGACTCTGTGTCTTGACGCCAGTTGTGCTAACTGCACATTTTTTTTAAAAAAAAAAAAAAAAAAATGCAACCCTTTGTATTACAGGTGAACTTGATGATGAATCTGGAAGGTTGTGACTTGTTAGCGGAGAAGGCTGACCGGCGGGAGTTCGTGGGCCTGCTCAAGAAGATGTTGCTGATCGACGCAGAAGAGAGGATCGCCCCTGCCGAAGCGCTCATCCACCCGTTTGTGACGATGCAACACCTGCTCGACTTCCCCCACAGCAACCAGTGAGTCAGCTGGGTCTCGCATTTTAAGACATTCTGCAGATTATTGCGATTGTTTCACGTACCCTCTCTCCTGTCCGTAGTGTGAAGTCGTGTTTCCACATCATGGACGTTTGTTGGACTCGTCCCACTGGGTACGAGGCGGCCAACAGAAACAAAGGTCCTTTCGTTAGACCTGTAACTACAACCACTGCTGCCTCAGCCAACCTCCCCTTCAGTAAGATCCCAGGTGTTCACACTCAAGTAAGTTGTCCAGAGTTTGTTTTTAGTAGCAACTTCCACTTCTGTGCATGGAGATTTGTGTTTTCCAAACCCGTGCAAGAACAATTATTAGATCAGCCAACAAATATGCATGTTCTCAGAAGATTAATAATTTCTTTTGGTAGATAACAAATGAGTAAAAAGAACATTTCTTGGAAACGGAATGACGGAGTAGCAAATGCTGCAGGTTCCTGACATCCAATGTTCTGTTCCTTTCATTTGTTCCAACACAAATGAAAGGAACAGAGACTGATTTCTTGCTTTTATTACCCATTTTGTATGCCGTCTTGCCTGTCTTATTGCGTCCTAGCACTGCTGTCATGGCAACAAAATCACGTCATGTTTCTGAGGTCATGGCAACAGTACAAATCACTGTTGTTGCCGAGAAGAAAAGAGGAGACGAGGCCCCCCTAACCTGTTTTGTTTTGGATTTTTCTAGTGCTCAACATCTTTACCTGAAAGCAATCATGCTGAGTTTAAAAAAAAAACAAACTAGAAAGATACAAATATTTACATATTAATGTTCTTTTGCAGGCAGCTACAAATATTAGAAGTCTCATGTTGCTTTCCACATGCATAACTAAATAGGTTTGATCATTTCCAATTTTAAGCAGCATCGAATGCTGCTGAGAAGGCGTTTGTAGGAGAAGGTCGTAACTGATTTGGTCTAACCCATATGAAAGCCTGCTTTGTGTTCACCATCATGTGTATGGGGGGGCTGGGCTACACGCAGTAGCAGTAGCAGAACAATATAGCCCTAGTTCTCGTTATCCTTTAAATGTGATTATACCCGGGCACGAGAGCAGGGTTAGCAGAGAAGCAAAAGCACATGTTCCACTATTTAAAGGGTCTGACTTATTTCCGCTCAGCATTGTTAGCTCTCCTGGTAAGTGTCCAGATTCAACAAACAAGGCTGACCTCGGCAGGTCAGCCTGGATAAATCAATCCCATAAAAAGACATTTTTTATCAGCTTGGACATGTGATGATAGTAGCAAAGCCTTGACTTGATCACTTTATCCTAAAGAAGTGGGCTCTGAGTATGTTTTTTTGTCTAAATTTTAAACTTGTCAGAGCAGTGACTTTGTTGTCGTAGATTCGAGGTCCAACACGTTCTCCTTAATTCTGTCCAACTGAAAATCAAACTCTGTTCATAGAGCTGTCGCCACCTACTGGCAGAATAAAATATTTATGTTGCTTTTATCCTGTTTTTTCAGGGTTTAGTTCCACCTGCGCCGTCAGTAATGCACCATGGGATACCGCTGCAGACTGGCGGTGGTCAGTTTGGATGCAATGATTCGTTTCAGCAAGCTCTCATTCTGTGTCCCCCGACAATACCAGGTACTGAATGGGACTGTCAGTCTCAATTTCACTTTTATCATTTTTTTTTTCTGTAAATATCTAAAGGTCAAACATCCTGTTATTTGCATCTTCAGGTATCCCCACTAATACTGCTAAACCAGCTGGCTACTCTGTCCGTATGGAGGCCTCTGTACCTCTGGTGACTCAAGCACCATCAATCCAGCCGTTGCAGATCAGACCTGGAGTCATCACTCAGGTAGGGGTTGGATAAGGATTACACTAATAACTTAAAGCATTCATACCCTGCAAACTTTTCTTTTAACATTTGTTTCATTACATCGCAAACCAAAAATGTTCAGCTGTTTTATTTTCTGGTATGTTAACAATGTAAAATGGTGCATAAGTGTAAAAGTGGAAGGAGAGGATACAGAGTTGTAATTTTTATTTTTGATTTTTTTCGCAAATAAAATGGGAAAAGTGTGCCATGCATATGTATTCAACTTCCCTGATTCAAAGTGTTGTGAAAATATAATTTGCTCTCACAACTTGAGACTGAAGTTTCTGCCCACTCTTTGCAAGCCGCCTCAAATTCTCACATTTTGGTCTCCGTCTGCCAACGCCTTGATCTAAACCGTTCCATTGTAACTCTGCCTGTATATCCAGGGTCGTTGCCATACTGTAAGGTTAACTTTGACCCCACTTTCAAGTCTTTTGTGGCCACTAATAATAGTCTGAAGAAAAACATCCCAACAGTATAATTCTGCCACTCCCACGTTTCACTGTTAGGATGATGTGTTTCACAGTGACGTGCTGTGCTACTTTTGCTCCATGTGTAGCGTTTTGGTCTAATCTGACAAAAAATACATTAGTGTCATGTGTTTGCTGTGTCTCCTACGCAAGATGTGACTCTTCTCTGTAATGCTCTCTTAACAAGTGCCCGCAGCCAACAGAGAACAGCTGCATTTCTACTTAGATTATCTTTCACACAGGCTCTATTTTTTTATTTTTTATTTTTGCAAATAAGTGACTTCTGAAGGAGGTTGTTTTGCACTGAATTTTATTTAGAGGTATTAAATTAAAAGAGGCCGAACTCACCTGCACATCGCACACTCAGACATTTACCTGCAAAAGTTTAGAAAATCTTGCATATTTTTTCCCCATCTCTGTGTTGGTCTATCACATGAAATTTTCATTAAAAATATTAAGCTGTTTCGATTGTGATCTGACAACATGCTAAAGTCCTGTGAATATATTCCCAACACAACTAGTATTTAGGCTGAGAGACTGAGGTAAAGTGCACCCCTAAGTAAAGTAGGTCAAACATTCAGTTGTTGTTTTCCGACACGCTGACAGGCCTGGTCGAGCCGTGCCCAGCAGATCTTGGTGCCCACTTGGCAGCAGGTTACATCTGTCCCCCCACCATCAACCACACTGGCTTCTGACACTGTGACTGGCACACAGAGATTAAGTGACTGGGGGTGAGAATCCTTTCTATTTTAGTATTACATATCCTTGATGTAACATACTTTCATTGCAAAGCTTTATATGCATAGCCTTTTATTTATTTATTTTTTTTTTTTTTTAACTTTTGGTTGCTATGCTTAAGGGATGGATGTAGTAGGCTGAAGCTGTATTGTTTCCTCCCCTTAATGTTAATGATTTCTGACTCAAAGCTGACCCTTTGACATTCAGAATTTGTGCTGACGGCTTTTGGCTTTTATTTTTCTTGCTGCAGGAAAGTGCGTCCCCATGGTAACCATTTCAGCTCCATGATTGCACACCCTCAGCCATTCCTAACCAACCAAATGACCATGTCCACCCACCAACCGGTCAACATAGGCATCGCACACGTGGTGTGGCCACAGCCAGCGGCAAACAAGCGAGCAAAGCCTTGTGTGAACAGGTGCTTGACGTGGATTTTCATAATTAAGAAAGACAGGGAAACATGCACCTATGGGAACTGACATTTTTTTTCTGTTCGTTGCGCAGGGGCAGCAGCACCTCCCAAAACACAAACATCCAGAATGTGGCATGCCAGTCCCCAAAGATGGCCGATACAGCAAAGAATGTGGAGGAAATTGAGGAGGAGGGAGCCAGATGTCAAGAAGAAGGGCACGTCATAGGAGAGGGGCGAGCGGAGGATCAGGTCGAGGAGGACGACGAGGAGAGCTGCTGTAAAGTGGAGCCGGACTGCGAGGAGCTCTCGGTTTCGCAGGAGCAGCGGCAGGAAATGTTGATCTCTGGCCTCGCCAGCCCGACTGTTAGCGTCATCAGCATCAGCAGCGATGAGGAGGAGGACGCACAAAGACACTCGATGGGCGAGTAAGTACTGAGCATCAGGCTGAGTTGTCCGTTTCTCATTCTCTAAAGGCTTTTGCATCTTATTTTTGCTCTGTTTACCAACACACAGGTGTAAGGGCAGTGCAGATTGTGAAGCATGTCAGAGCACCATCAGTATGGAGAGAGTATGTTCTCTCAGCAGTCCAGACAGCACGCTCAGCACCAGCTCTTCAGCTTCAGCCCAGTCCAACAACTCCCCATGCAAACAACCCAATAGGTAAAGCTCTATTATTTTTTTATTTTTTTTTACATCCAGGGCATTTTACACATTTCGAATTCAACAGAAACACCTGATTTGTCAACCTCTTCCAGCATGTCGGATGACGAACAGGAGAGCGGTTGTGACACGGTGGAGAGCTCGCCTGCCTCGCACAACTCCGGCCACAGCAGCAGTCCCTTTACCGAGCGCCGCTACATCGCCGACAGCAACCAGAACTGTGAGCCGCGCGTGGCGTGCGTTGCCCCCGAGACTGAGCCCAGCAAGCCTACAATACGCACCGTTGTGGTGCCTCCGATGCGGGTGCAGAACAATGACAACAACTGTTCGATCAGCGAAACACCTGGAAACGCAGGTAAACCTTGAAGTCTTAAGGTTTTTCTAACAGATATGCATTTAAATGTTTGCTATCCTTAAAGGACATATATCATTATTTTTGCGCCTAACCATTGACTACCATTGTTACTCTTAACCCCATCAGCCCTCCCGTTTCTTCTGACGACAGAGACTTGCAGTGATTGTGCAAGTCTCACTTTTTCTCCACATAATCTGCCCGTGTTTTTAGTCATGAGGGATTTTCTCCACTACAGTGATGAAGCTGACCAAACGTTATTCCTCTCCATCAGAGCATTCAAACTCTGTGGAAGCGTATGTAGCTAGTTGTCCATGTTGTCCACTTGAATTATCAGTCATAAACCTGAACTGTGCTATGTCTTCATCACTCAGTTTTTGTTGTTTCTTCTATTTATTTAAGATTTCAGTTGTTTTCTAATCTTGGAACACAAATTGTTTGAAACAGAGGGACTGGTTTTGACTGAGTGAAGAGAACCCCGTCCCCCTGACTTTTGATTTCGTCCACGAAGTTCACCCAGGTTTCACTACATAGATGATTTCTATGGAAGAATTCCTCACTACATTAATTTATCTGTTCTTTTTATCCGAAAAATCAATGTGTTCTGTGATTTGCGAGAGATGTTTTGGTTTGAAACAATATGTCAGGGTTCACAGATGCAAAGCCACAATTGTAACAGGGCATGACTCAAAAGCTTCCTCTTGTTTCTAAAGAACGTGTTTGAATATCTGAAGGTTGGTTTTATTTCTTTGTGTTTCAAACTAACATTTCTGGCACTAAAATATGTTACATGTCCTTTAAATTTGTATTTATCCACTGTTGTGGAGTAGGAGTCGGGTACAGCTTCCAAAATTTTCTGAAGGAATCAGTGTGGTTTGATAGAAACATATTTTTCCCTCTAATATAAATTACAGCTTGCAATAACTGAAATAATGGGACATCTTTCCATCTTGTTGCTGTGTTGTTTTTGATGGTATTATCCACTCAGACAGCTACCAAGTGCTTAAGTACGTTGTGTGAGGTCAAAGGTCTGGTCAACAGTGCTGCTGTCTGCTCCACAGGTCACATGGCCTGGGATTATGCTGTGTTAGTAGGCCACAGAGGTTCTCACAGGTGATTATGGGTTCCCTGCTGTGACGAATCTGCTCTGATTTCTGATGTTTTTTACTTGCATGATGTCTACATTTCTCTAAATCTGAGATCTGCTGAAACTGTGTGGATCTGCACTTCTCAAATCTGCGTAGTACATGTGTAATAACCGCCAAATGTTCAATGCTCTGAAAAAAAAAAAAAAACTAGGTGAAAGTTTAGTATTTTCTTGCTATTTTAAAAAAAAACTAATGTTTGAAGTGTAGCTTTTATGCTGTTACGCATTATCTCTGTGGGCTTTGTAAGTGCTGTGAAGAGTAATTTAAGTATGACTTTTTTTCTGAGTTTAGAAAGTGAAGTGTTTGGCTTTAAATCCTGAAAGAAAATCATACAGACTCATTTTTGCTTTCGTGCCAGTGGCGTATCTCTCGCCTGCCTTTAAACCACTACAAATGAAGCCCAACATAAAAGGGCACGTCTCTCTATTTCAGTGCTGAAAGATTTATTTATAGCAAACAATCTGACCCCCACCATAAGCTTTATGATCAAGCTTAGTGAGAAACCTCTCCTCTTCTCCAAAAATACTTCTATTTATATCCATCCATGTTTTAAGCCTTGGAACTGATCCCACACAGCTGAAATCTCTGATAAGCCCACAGAGCTGCAAATGTTTCCAAGTGGGTACCGAGATATGCCGTGCATTTGCAGTTGTTGCAGTTGGATACATGCTCCAGCTCAAGTCCTGTTTGCTTGTTGTATCCTTTCTGACAGCAAGACCTGGGCACCAGTATATCTGTATTCACGCGTTACCCCCTCTCTCTCTCTCTCTCTCTCTCTCTCTCTCTGTCTCCTGTTACATGACCTCTCTCGGTCTTAGAGTCTTTGTGCCACTCCAGAGGGAGAGGCATTCCTGGGCGACAGCATCACCACTCCACACCGCTCCTCAACAGGCCGCAGAAAATCGGCCCCGTGTTCCAGCCCCAGCAACAGCAGCCTATGGGCTTTGGACAGGTGAGGGAAATTCGCCAAGAAAATCAGTGTTTAAAAGGAGAGTAATGGCTGCACTTCCACTCTGTTAAAGGGGTTATTAAATGCAGAAAGCAGTTGCACTTCATAAGTCGAGCTTAATTTTGCAGCACTGGCGTCGGTCTGATGAGAGCTAATTAGATTCTATTGAGTGCAGCTTTGTTAAGATGAGCTTAGTATCTCTTGGTAGAAAGACATGTTTCACCTTCTTAAATGGATCAATGACAGCAGTGCACATGCTCGAGCTCGCAGACAGCTTCCTGCACGTCCTCGCAAATGTAATGCTGATTTTTGCTTGTCATCTTTTCCTTTTTATACCACTGCCAGTTTAGGGTATCAACTTGGGCGGTTGTGACTACATGTGGGCAGTCAAGAGGCATAAGGAGTACATTTGAATCGCAAATGTATATATATTTTTAATTACTGAACAGCTCCACTGTATAGCATTGTCTCTTGCTTGTTTCAAGTGCAAAAATCAGACGGTGTTTGCCATGATCTGCGATTGTAAAGTCAAAAACTGAATGAAATAGGAAGTGTTGTTTTCTATGTATTAAATGAACAACAAAAACAAACTTTTTAAACGAATTTATTCCATTTGAACTTATATTGAGTTGAAGACTGAAACTGAAATTCTGGATCAGTGTGAGAAGCCTGTAAAGTAAAACACTATGATGAGGGCTCCATACTTAAAGTAATAAACATCCTCAAAGATCTCAATCAATCAAAACAGACTCTCGTGCATAATAACACATAAAATATATATAATAGAATCTAAGAACACACATACAAAATCGCACGCAAAACATAATTTAAATTGATCGATTTCAAAACAAACAGTGCATCCTGAAACTGGATGAGTAGCAGGAAGGAATCGGTGCGATCTGTGATCACTACAACGATATTGTTTGCAGGACAGATCAAAGGTTTTATGAAATGTACGTTGGAAGTGTTTTGAATATGCAAGCACAAAGCAGCTCAAGTCAAACTGAACAGAAGCTACAGCAATTTTTCTAAATATCACTAATCCTTTCTAAAATGATCACAGGAAAATTTGTCCTGCTGGGTTCTGCAAAGGGCAGCCCCAGTTCATTCTGTCTCTCTCTCTCTTTTTTTTTTTTTTTTATACCAGCACTTCTTGGATTTAAAACTATCAAGTGTCGTCTGCATGAATAATATTTTAAAAAAAAAAAGAAGGCAAGATTATGTGCACTACAGCACAGATGTGTTCTTCTCTCCCTCAGGTCCAGCATTTCACTTCATGCCACCAAGAATGGAACGGGAACTTTGCCAACCGGCGACCACAGGCGTACATCCCTCCCACCATGCATGGGCACACCTTCACGCTTTCCCACAGCAGTCCAAACCACACAACAGGCCCCCACCCCCACCTTGGGGGCCACCCGCATTCTCAGCCTACCCTGTTGTCGTACCCTCCGTCTGGCCCTCTGGTTACAGCGGCCCCCGTGGCCCACCTGCTGGCTTCCCCTGGCGCCTCCCGCCCCGTCCTCCAGCCCACCTATGGCATATCCCACCCGGCAGGCATTGTGCACCAAGTGGCAGTGGGTATCAACCCCCGGCTGCTCCCCTCCCCCACCTTGCATCCACAGAGCCAGTTCAAGCCCCTGTTCCCCCCGCACTCTTACATCGCCTCGCCTGCTTATGGCAGTTTCCCCCTCAGCCCCACCAAACTAAACCAGTACCCCTACATCTGAGCGTGGCTCTGGTACCTTTCCTACCGCCTGGGGGCTAAGCAGGGCAGCATCCCATCCTAAACCACAAACAACATGGTTTTCATTTCTAATAATAATAATAATAATAAAAAAAAAACAAAACAAAACCATGGCACAACCACAGAGAAAACAAGCTATTTTTTGAATCATGTCGACTCGGTTGTAATTGAACTTTTAAGCTTTAAAAAAAAGAAAGAAAAAGAAAAAAAAAGAGTTCCAACGGTGGAGATGATCTGGCAAAAATTAAGAAGGAAATAATGTATGAATGATTGAATGATGGAATGAATGAGTAGTTAAACTCACACTTAATGTGTTTTGCACATTTGATATATCTTTGCATTGGATCTTCTACGAATACTCCTCAAGACAGATGAATAATTGGGGTGTTGTTGAATAGTTAGAAAAAACCCCCCGGTCCCAGCTATTTTTCTACATTGCCTTCTTATGTGTGCAAGACACATCCGTATTTGTAAAGCCATCCCAGTCTCTAGCTCTAGATCGACAGATGCACATGTTGTCCACGGTGTATGTTGTACTGCGTTTGAAGTATTTGTACCTTTTCGGTGTCTTTTGATGTTCGCAATGTCAAGTCAGTTATCCGATTTAAATAGGGTTGTTCATCACGCTGCATGTGGTCTTGCATGAGCAAAAATGTAAACGGAAAGATGCATAGACGTTGCTCTTATTGTTTGTGTCACAAGACTCGCTGCATTGTATAACTGTCCCCCAGCCATAGTGCCTTACATATTTGAGGTTGTTAATGTTACTACTTATATATGACTATATACATGAATATTAATGTACTGGACTGCAGCACTTGAAATTCCAATCAGTCGATGCATCCTATGTGTGAGTATATATATGCACATGTGTATATGTTCCATGCATAGCCTGCATGGATGTGATGTATCGCGGACAGCGGTGCTTATTTTTCGGAGTCTTTGTATATTTCAGTGTGTAGTGAGTTCCTTTTTTCTGTTCTCTCAAGAAGAACGGCATGCTTTGCTGTTGCGAATGCCTGCTGTTTCCTTAAACACGTTTGATTTTTTATTTTTTATTTTTTTCCTCTCTGTTTCCGAATGAACTAGTGTACAAAGTGCAAGTACTGGATATTGCTTAACATTTGATAATCACTTTCTATTTAGTGAAACTCTTACTACTAACAGTATTTGTACTGTTTAAAAACGGCAATACAATCTAAATAGTCGTCGGTTATATATTTCTTTTGCTTTTTTTGTCTTTTTAATTTTATTTGGAGTGTTTTCACTTTGTTTTTAGATGTTTAGAAGTGTGACGGGCATGGCTTTGATTAGGTAAGATTTAAAAAAAAAAGAAAAAAAGAAATGCAAATTCGTTTTATGGTATGGGATATTCTTAGCCTGAGCAAACCATGCAGTATTTGATATACACACATATATGACATATATTATAGAGTTAGAATATTTAGTACAGATGCTTGTTAAGGTGTGAGGTAATTGTGTGCAATTCTCTCGTTTATGCATGTGTGACAAAGTTAACTTTTCCCCTTTACATTGATACCATTTGTTAAAGGCTTAATGCTTATCAGTGTCAACTACTTATTTTATACATTCCGTCAGGGAGGATATATATATATATATATGATGTGCTGTGTTCTTGTTTTCTTTATTCATTTAGAGCGGTCCACAAAAAATGCACACACCCCTGTTCAAATGGCAGATTTTGTGATGTGCAAAAACAAGAGTATAATGAATTATGATGAATTACTGCCCTGAATGTGTATCATCTTTAATCTGACATTGTGGGAAAAAATGTGAAAGCTAAAAAAAAAAAAAAAGTCTTGTAACTTGATTGCATATCTCTAATTGATTCACTTTGTTGAAGCACCGTGTCAGTCATTTTCAGTCTTCCTAAGTTTACCCAAGTGAGTCGGACAAACCAGAAATGAAATTCAGCTGCCTTGTAGGATTTTACCTTTTGTTTGGTCACTTACATCCTAATTTGCAGAGACGTTACCTGGAAAGGATTTTTAACTGCCAAGACAAATTTCACCATCGTGGAGGTGAAATTTCGTGGCGGAGAATAAATAGGACAAGGAGGACTTTACATAAACTGAAGTTTTTATCAAAACTACTGAAAAGAAGAAACTGAAACTGGTCAGAGAGTCTGTCAAGAGACTAACAAACAACACCAAAGGAGCTGCAGGAATTTTCAAAGTAGTGGCTGCATTTTTACTAAATCTTGCCACAGAATCAAGTAGTCTGATGAAACTACATTTCCATTTTTCTTCTGTGACTCTAAATGTCATGTTCGACATAGCGAAGAGATCAAAAGAACATTGTACAAGCAGTGAAAGAAAGATGGCTGCAGTGTTTCCTCTTAAATAGAACTGATGTGTCCACGTTGATGAAACTATAAATAGTAAAAAACAATTAGTCAAGACGTGGCATACTGATGGACTAAGGGAGACTGAATACTGACATTGAGTCCAAAGATGCTTCCACAACGTATTCTTTTAAGGGTGTGGATATTTTGGCAGGCAGGTTGTCTTTTAGTTCAATTTTACTCAACCCAGGCCTTTTAACATGGGTGTGTTCTCTTTTGGGAGCCAATGTTTTAATTTGTTGTGTGCATTTTATTTTATTTTATTTTTTCCCCCCCTTTACTTCTGTCTGTTGTTTTTCAAATGACGTTGCTTGTGCAGCACCAAAGACTGTAATTCATATATTGAGCAAGGTAGCTATTCTGTTTGCATAGACCTCAGTTATACTGTAGTTGTAGAATGAGGTTTTGTTCAAAGAAAAAAAAAAAAAGAAGTTATATTTAAAAAAAAACAAAACAAAAAAAAGGAAAAAAACAGCTGATGTTTTGTCTAGCTTATTGGGCAATTAACAAGTCGTATCATTTCTTTCTTGAATGTATCATAGATAAGCTGCTATATGATGATTGCCACTTCTCTAGCTGTGAAATTAGGTGATTTCTCTCTGAGTTTAAACCTAGCGTTTTGTATAGGTCCCTAATTATCTGAAATAGAAGTGGCTTTGATTTCTGTGTTTGCATTCATTTTCGGAGTGTCACTGTAACTACTGTATTTGCTGATGATGAACATTAGTTGGATTTGTTGTTCCTCGGGGTGCGTGTTTTTTCAGCATCAGTATTTTATCCTTATTAACCTCTCGGGCTCGTCACTGCATATAAATGATGTATCGATGTAACTTAAGTTTTGTATGTTTTCATATCGATGTTTTGTACACATCTGAAGCTGTAGCTTGCAGGATTGATTTAACTTTCTCATTGCACGAACACCGTGTATTACCAGTACTCTTTTTTCTTTTCTTTTTTTTTCTGAGTTATGGGAGCACTGTGAGATGCCAGAAAACAAACAACACCCAAAAAAAAAACAAAAAAAAAACAAACTACGAATCCAATGTGCCCCTTTCACATTAGACACTTGTCGCAAAGCACTTACAGCTAGTGAGGCTTGGAAATGTTCGATTAAAGTAAGAAACGTAAATTCACCCCCGATGCTTTTTGCTCCAAAACAGTTTTTCGTAACTTGTTTTATGTCAAAAATGATTACAAGTACTTACTGCAACCTTTTGTATCTGTTCAATGTTCTATCCGCTTAGAGTATCAGTCGGATATTCTAACCTGCCTTGCGTTCAGATCGCTCTCCCCTTTATGAGTGACTCATATCAAAGTTTTTGTCAGTGCGAGGCGGTGGCCGTTGTTATGTGTCCTTTACTGAAACTGCGACAGTGTAAGCAGCACTGTGTATGTGCCTTGAGATCCAGAAAAGTGAACGAGCGAAGAAGGCAGAAGAATCCAACTCCACGATCATGTAGGAAGTCTCTTTTAGCGGCCGCTTTACCAAAGAGCAAGGGGAAACGAATTCAAAAGTAGGACTTTTTTGTCATAGAGTCGTGCCAGAGAATTTGACTCCTGATCCGCTCCTCTCTCAGATAGTCCACGAAAAAACAAAAAAGCCTCTGTGGTGACAACAGGCTGATAAAAAACAAACAAAACAAAAACCCACAGTTAGACTTTGAATGATACGATGCATGGTGATCTTCAGATAGTCACTCTGGCTGAACAGCAGATGCAATACTTTCCATTGTGCGGTCGCTGCACCACAAAGTGTTCTTAGATAATCTCCACGCTTTACATTACCTTGCATGAACACATGCACACTTCGCTTCACTTTTGTCTTCTGTCATGCAAGATTGAGGCTAAGTTGGAGCAACTAGAGCACAGCTGACAACACTGGTCTTTTAAAATCAAAAAAGCTAAATTTTTTTTGTTTGTTTTTTTGTTTTCGTCTGGTTGTTGATTTCATGCTCCAGATGGAAACTGCTCTCTACATTCAAACAACGACCCTGATGCATCTTTGTGTTTTTAGAGATTTTTTTTTTTTCTTAGCTATTTGTTTTACTGATCACATTCAAATGTCACTTTGGGAAAGAAATATTGTGATGATGAGGCATGAATTAGATACATTAGCGCTTGAGATAGGTCCCCAATAATAAGCATGTGAAATGTAATCTGTGTTTTTGACTCCCTCGAAGCTTATTCACCAGCAACGCGCCTGCATCGACTCTCCCGTATTTTGTCACACAACGCAATGGATGCAAGAGGAGAGAAATCTTCACACTCGTTTCCGTTTTATTTTAATTGATTGAAATCTTTGTTCATGGATTTTTGGAGGATTGTGGTCACGTTTAGCAGATAACACAGCTGTCTGTAAAATGCCCAGTTGTTGAAATTACTGATTTTGGTAATGACATTATCGTCCTTTCGAACTTTTACTTCAGGGTCTCTTATTGATCTAAATGTGCTACTCTTTGATTTGATTGAACAAGGATTGCTTTTCCCAAGTTCTTCTTTTCAGTCTTCTGGTCATCTCTCTCAATTTCAGAGTTAATTCACACTGCAAGTTATGGAATCACCTGTTTAGATCGCTCTTCAATTAGACTTTATTATGAAATCTGAACTGTTACTGTTTTAATACCTGTAGATTTTTTGTGGCTTTGTTTTTATGTTTTGTTTGCTTTTTGTTTTTTTATTATTTTATTTTATTTTTTTGATTTTGTGCTACACTAGTTTGCCATGTAGCAATTGCACTGTGCAATATTTACAGTATGAGGACTGGGAAAACTAACTCTATGGATGTGATGTCTCTTATACAGTTTGCGATAGTGTTTCCTCTCTAGTTCTCAGTGATTTAGGTGTGACCAAGCCTTCTCTACTTTGTCACATTAAGCGGGTTTTCCAGGTGACTCTTTTGGTGAGTGTCAAAATAAGACTTTATGGTGTATTATTGTTAAAATTCACTTTGAATTAAAAAAATCTATTGATGCAGCCCTTTCTGTGTCCTGACTCTTCCTCCATCGCCCACGTTCACTTTGTTTGCTCAATTGTTTGTAGTTTTGAATTGTTTTTGTGTGACAGAGCAATTATCTAAACATCCTTATTTATACATTTAGTTTTGACAAATATTCATGGATGTGTATTTAGTACTAAACTTTCGATAGTGAACATACCGTTTTATAAAGCACATTTTTAAAATTTAATTTAATTTCTGGGAGGTACACTCAAGTCATGTTTTGGTCACTATTTGCATACATTTTTAGATTATTTAATAATATTGAGATAAATTACTTTTTAAACACAAAGTTAGTAATATTTGAAGTGTTAATATTATGCTATTTAAAAAAAAATAGAAATTATGGAATTAAATAGATCAGAAGACTTAATGTTTATGCGTCTATCCATGGGCATATGTTGATAATTAAGTAACATTTGAATATTATACAATAATAAATTTTATATGTTCATATACAATTGTAAATAAAGGTCAACTAAATAAGTGTCAGCAGTAATATTTATAATGTTAAAATGTACAAAAGCACTCATTACAAAAGTTTATATGTGTACCTGGGAATTAGAAGTGTCAGCAACTTGTGTCTTTTGTGAGTCAAGGGCGCCATCTTGTGGAGTTAAAACGGTACAACAACCACGGCTGTAAATGCCTTCTCTCATTATGCGAACATCAAGTCTGATGAGGTTGACAGTAGCTAAACTTTGAAATTACATTCTTAGCAGAAGTGTGGCTTTTGTATGTGTGGTTTACTTCCAAAGCTGAACGAGTCCAGTAATGCAGAAAGAATTACCTATGCATTGGCAGTTTGAGCCACACACACACACACAGCCAGCAGAGGGCGCCGTGCAGACAGGTCAGCTTTGACTTTCTATACAGATGCTATTTTGTTTCAGCCTGGCCAGAGGAGTAGAAGACCTAAATGAGCCACCCACTCGCCGAGCTCCGTGGAAATGTGCTCGCTTTGGTGGTGACTGAACGTCCTCTGCACGCAACTCGGTGACCGTCATCCCTCAGGAGCGGGTCTGAGCGAGCCACTTCACCTCCAGCGGCTAAATGTCAAACCTCTGGGCAAAGTGAGAGCGCCACTCTGCGCCACACGGCGATGATGGGTGGACCGAGCGCAGCGGAGCGATAAGGGCGCATTTCTTGATTTCCCTTCAGCGTCGCGTATCCCCACTTCCCCTCGTCCTTCTATCCAGCCCTGGACACACGACGTGACCCAGTGACGGCCGTGTTTCCCCCCCACCCCCGTTCACACACGTGGATTGATCCAATGCATTATTTACGAGCGAAACTTCAGCAACTTGTCCACTGGATATGGCTCCCGGTGTGAGGAGTGATGGGCGGGCGGGTCATCCCGAAGTACCGGGAGCCTGCGGGGCAGACGCCTATGATGGATGCTCACCGCGCAGGAGGGAAGCCGGAGGAGACAGGGGGAGGAGGTGTTTGAGGAGCGGTTTGCGAGCCGGAGCAGCGGGGATGCTCGCACACTGCCTGCTGTCTTTGGCTCTGCTGTCACTCCTTGTCCGGCGCGCTGTGGCCGCAGAGGGTAAGCTCAACGCCGAGCAAATGCGCTCCAACACGCTGAGGCGCATGCTGATCTGTTGCACCAACGTCTTTCTGCGTTAAACCTGCCCCTGCATGTGGTATTTACTGTGAACAGGATGGGGGGGGGGGGGAAAAAAAGACACTGGGTGGAAAATGGGTCTTTTGTTTTTACACAGGCAGCGTTTTGTAATCCACTGCAGGGTGCATGAATCCTGGGCTGTGCAGATGGAGCTGCGGTTGGATGAATAGCTTGATAAATCTTTTTTGTTTTCTTTCTTTCTTTTTTGTTTTTAAAGGAAGGGGTAAAAAAAACAAACAAAACAAACTTCTGACATTTAACCTTCTAGATGTGTCTTTCATATGCTGGAAGACGCTGCTGTTGACAAGATTGTTTGCTGTCATTGACTGACCTATTGGCTGGTAAAATACCTTAACGACCCTGACATGCCACAGTATTTCAGATTGTGGTGATTCTGGCTGTCTCTCTCCTACACCTGCGCCTGCAGCCATTTAACTTCTTTGTCTCACTGATCTGATTGCACTACACAGACGTAGACAAGCTGCACTCATAGCCATTTCATCCTCATCCATTTCCCCGAGTCCAACTTCACTGCCTCGTTGTACTTCTGTTACAGTTCCATTTAAGTTACATTTCCACTACAGGGGTTATTAAACAGTGTCGTTGTTTGTAACAAGCTGCAGGGAGTTATTCTGGGAATGCAGTGCATTTACAGGGCAGTCTGTTTTCAGAGCATCTGGGACAGCACTAATGACACACATTCTCGTGGCCCATTGTGGGTCTGTTTGTCTCAGTGGGCACGCGAGGCAGCTGAGGGAAGTCGGGCCGACTTCGCTGCCATTCCTTCCGTCAACGTTTTGAGCAAGTCTTTTCCTTTGAAGGACAGTTCCTGTCTGCAAAAGTGCACTGATTTGGCAGCGTTCCACTTTGCTCGTGCAATTCTTTCTGCCACTTCAGCACAGATGGCCCTGAAGGTCTCTGCATGCATCCACAACTGAAAGGAGAGCAAGACAAGATGGTCCTTTGCAGGTGCTAAACAAACAGTGGCGCTCTTACCCTTTTCCGGGCTGCAAACTGTGGTGTCGTGGCTGTAGTCTCACCTCTTGGTGATGCACTGCTACAGTAGCACAGTCTCCTCCTCCTTTTCCTCTTCCTCCCATCGCTTTCTCGTCTTCCTCTTTGCAGTCAGCACATCCATTCTTAAACATAAGTGCAGCAGCACCTGAGCTCCTAAATATTTGGTGATGGTACCGCGCAAGTCCTTTTAATAGTCCTTTTAATATATATATATATACATATACATATATATATATGTATATATATATATATATATATATAAGTGGCCATCATGCTAGACACAAAAACCTTTCCATTAGTTGAAATTTTGAATTAAACTTTGACTCATTTGGGGTTTTTTTGTTGTTGGTTTTTGTCCCTCATGGATCTATAATAGGTGCATTGCCTATTATAGATCCATGTTGGCAACTTATATTTAAGTTGCCAACTTATATTTAAGTAGGCAACTTAAATATAAGTTGCCTACTGATCTTCATGTCTGTGTATGTGTACTTGTAAGTCTGGCTGTGTAAAACCACAGTGAGTGGGTATAACTAGAAAAGTACTCCTCTTCCTAAGGCAGAGACTGACCCCCAACCCCAACCTCCCACCCTTCTGGTATTGCACACCCCTCCCAACAACAATAATAATAATAATAATAAAACACTCGTGTGCACACATAACCCTCTTCCGACATCTGAGGAAACACATGAAGGTGGCAGCTTACATATGCCTCATCTAATCTGATAAAGCTTGAAGAGCCTCTCTGAAAGAACAGAATAAAACTGTTCAGCAAAGCAAAGCTTACTATTCACAAACATTCAAAATTACCAATGGTGTCCAAGTGATGGCATGGATACGTTAATGAATTTCTGGATTATAGTTTTGGATCACTAATGGATTTTAATGACAGCCCGTTCTTAGTATTTCTCTAAATTGGAGGTTGCTCTTGGCAACAATAAAAGCATCAGCAAGGTTTAGATGTGTGCTTATAGGAATTATTGTCCCTTCTTCCAGGAAAGTATTTGTGAGGTCAGGCACTGATGTTGGATGAGAAGACCTGCACTAACTCCACTTGATCCCAAAGGCGTTATGTTCGATTGAAATCAGGAGTTTGTGCAGACCAGTCAAATATTTCACAACAAAGTTGCTCATTGAAGTATTTCTGAACTGTGCTTTGTGTACCGGTGTCCAGTTATGTAGGAAATAAAGGACCAGTCCGCAGACTATCCCCCACAAAATCAGGATTACAAAATTGTCCAAATTGTGTTGTTATACAGCAGCATGAAGAGTTCTTTTCACTAAAGGGCTTTGCTCAGCTCCCATACTACAATTTACTCTGCACCAACCATTACATACGATACTACACATGCAGAGTGTACTCTGCATGCCTAGAGTCAGAGTCAAACATGAAGAAGCAGCATTCAGTTTTCATGCTCCTCTAATCTGGAACAAACTTCCAGAAAACTGCAAAACAGCTGAAAAATTGAGTTCAAGGCCAAAACCTCTCTCTCGTTCAGAGCTGGATGGTTTATTGTTATATTTGATGATGATTATTCTTGATGATTCTGATGATGGCATTGACAAAATGTAATGTTTGTTCCTTGGTTCATATGTTTTTGTCATGCGAAGCACTTTGAACTGCCTTGTTGCTGAAATGTGCTGGTCAAATAACCTTGACTTGACTTAACTCTGTTGCAGTCAGGCAAGTTGCAAGCTTCTTGCCACTGCCAAAGCCAGACTCTGGATTGCCAGACAGACTCATGATTGATCTTTCCATAGAACAACGTCTCCGCTGCTGCTTGAGAGTCCAGTGGCAGCATGCTTTGCACCACTGCATCTGGCACTTTGCATTGCACTTAGTGACGTAAAACTTGGATGTGGCTGCCATGAAAACCCATTTCATTAAGTTTTCCGTGCCCTGTTCCCAAGTTAATCAGAAGGCCACGTGGAGTTTGGATGATACTGACTGTACAGAAAGGTAGCAGCCTCCGGACAGGATGCGCCTCATTATCCCATCTATGATTAAATGTGGCCCACCACTTTGTGTTTTGGTTTTAATATCCACTAACAACTAACTGTGGAATATTTAGTAGGAAGGAAATGTCACAATGAGACTTATTACACAGGTGGATTTCTCAGAGCCCCTGAAAAATATTAATTCACCAAAAAATATTTGTAGAAGCCGTCTGCATACTTAGGCAACTGATTTTATACCCACGTGGTCACCGAAGTGCTTGGAATGTCTGCATTTTATCATTTGGAGGGGTGACCCAATATTTTTTGCAACATAGTACACTTTCAAAACCCATTAGACCTTCTTTACGTTGTTCGGCACACAAAAACACAACAGTTTCACAACCTAAACATACATACAATGGTTTGCGTCGCATCATTTGTTTTGTGCTGAGAACCACAACAGAGTTTGACAAATCTTGTATCAGAATTTTCTAAGGTCAAAGCAATTTTGGTACAATCACATTTCACCTTACCCACTGTTTAGAGAACAATGCAATGTACAGAATTCCCCTATTATACTCGCTTAAAACTAATTTGCAGCTCACACACTTGTCCTAGACTCAAAGTTGGCTAAATGAGACTCAGTAATAGTTGGAGGAGTTGAAGCAGAGCGGAAGCTGTCCCTCCTCTGATGTCAGAGCAGAACCTCACAGTTACTTATGAGTGCTGACAGCTTTGGAGGGGACTGACCTCATAGAGCTCTCGATTCAAAACGCCGTCCCTAAGCTGCTGCAAGTCATCACTTCCTGCCCAGGGACTCATTGAAATGGACCTTAGAGAAGGCTGAAAACTGTTTTCTCATCAGACTGCACTTTTTTACCTTTTCTTACTTGTGAATTGACCATTAATGCACTAGTTGGCTCGTGGCATGCTCTGTGGGTTTTCTCCTTTTAAAGCCTCTTCTTGGCCTTTTTCTTGTGTTTACGGAGAGAAATGCTGTTGCTTTTGTTTCTACTCTTTTTCAGGCTCCCAAGAACATTTATGTTGAAGTAAAAAAAAAAAAAAAAAAAAAGATGTTTTAATGTTAGTTTTTGCTGGTCTTGCCTTATTGCAGCTGCAGACTTAATGACAGTTAATTATGCCATTTGTAAACCTGTTAGAGAGTCTTGAGATGTATGCGACGATTCTTCTCTGTGCGTGTGATTTCCTTTTCTCCACAGGTTCAGGTTCAGCCACTGGAGGCTCAAACATTTGTCTTAGTGAAGACGTGTGAAGCTGAGAAGTTAATACAAACAGCCAATCGTGATTTTCTCAAAAAAAAAAAAAAAAGAAAAAGATGTGTGCCTAAAACAGTTTTCTAAATGTGTAATTTTATTGTGGGATACATTTGTTGGAAAAACATGCAGCTTCTGTTTAGAACTGTGAGGGACTTGAGAGCAAGAAAGGGAAACAGAAGAAACCGCTTTGTTAGGTGATGAAAAATATATTAGTGTCGGCAATCATTCAGCGAGACTGAGACCATTTGTCGTCTGATCTGGCTGTAAGTCACTCCTATGGTCTTTCTGACAGATTGTAAAAGTCAAAGCAGGGAACATTTTATGCTCCTCACAGCTGTACACAAAGCAAGCAGCAGGTCAATCTCACATTGATGTAAAGATAGGAAAGGCTTCTAATTAGCATCATGTGCCATCTGCCTTGCATTAAGTTTGGTACAATCAGGGAATATCGGCGTTGTCCCTCTGCGACGGGTTATCTCCATGTCTCCCTCTGTACCTTTGAGCCTCTGCGCTCCTTTTGTTTCCCTGCGTTTCTCTGGCTGTTTGGCGGAGGCTGATGGCAGATGAAGGGCTTGGCTCTGCTGCTGCTTGAGAAAGGGCAGCAGGGTGGCTGATTTACTGGGACACGCTTATATTGCAGGCTGCTCTGCACAGAGCCATTGTTAATCACACAGCAGCACACAGAACCACAACAAAAGATCCCAAGCACCGATTGTGTAGGTTGTTTAAGAAGATGATTTATAAAAAAAAAAAAAAAGAAAAAAAGAAAGTGTAATTAGGTTGATTGCCTTCTTACTTGTGGGTGAATAAATGACAACAAAATATTCAGTTGCGACGTCTATATTTCCTTCAACAGTCTTGGTATCAGTTAGCTCGTCTCAACCCTTGCATCAACACCGGCATGTCGTGTTTCTCACAATCCTGAGCTTTGGTATTTTTAGGACTTAAAATTGTTCTAGAAATACTTCATTGGATTTGAGTCAAGGCTCTGACTAGGGCACATGAGGACATCCATACCCCAAAGCACACAGTCATCTTGGCTGTGTGCTTAGATGAGATGAGTGTTGATGAGATGAGTCGTTGCCTTAGTCTGAGCTTTGGAGCACTATGTGGTAAGAAGTCTTAAAGATTCTCATTGAATTCAGCTGTGCTCACAGAAAAAAAATAATAAACATCCCCACAGCATCATACCACCACTACCATTCATCCCAGTTGGGATGCTGTCCAGTTATGCTTGTACTTCAGGCATATCTGGACTTTGCTAGGATTTTGTTTTGGATTTTGCTTCTCCTAGTCTGACTGTCTCTAAAGTGTGTTTCTGGCCGCCGTAATGTAAGGAGCTGATTGGTGGAGAACATTAGCTAAGATTAACCTTCTTGATGAGTCTACCTCCACAAGGGAGCACTTGAAATCACCTTTAGTGACGGTTGTTTTCTTGCACACCTCTCTGATCACAGCCTACTTTCCATGATTACTCATTTTCTAGGGAGATTCCTGGTTCCAAATAATGGACTCCTCAGTGCTTTTCTAAAACGTTTAAAGCTACTGAAATATTTCTGAAATAGATTTACGCTTTCAGAAAACTTACATCACAAATCAGGTTCTCTCAGTGACACATAATGAAGGGCAGAATAGCAGAAATCACTTAACTTTCTGAACCATCCATCCATTTTCTTTACACCCTTGTCCCTCAGTGGGGTTGGGAGGGTTGCTGGTGCCTATCTCCAGCTAACGTTCTGGGCAAGAGGCGGGGTACACTTTGGACAGGTTGCCAGTCTGTTGCAGGGCAACACAAAAACAACCATGCACACACACACACACCTAGGGGCAATTTGGAGAGGCCAATTAACCTCATGCTTTTGGACTGTGGGAGGAAACCAGAGTACCTGGAGAAAACCCACGCATGCACAGGGAGAACATGCAAACTCCATGCAAAAAGACCGGGGCTGGGAATTGAACCCAGAGCCTTCTTGCTGCAAGGCAACAGCTCTACCAAGTGCGCCACTGTGCAGCCCAACTTTCTGCACAATAAGTGTATTAACTTTAGGACTACTATTTAATGTGGCTTACATTTATTTTATATTCTTATTTAGAACTTTCCTACTATGTTTAAATATAATTCCCATTAGTTTTCAAAACGCCCTTCTGACTCTGAATAAATTTCATCTCTGTGCCTGAGAGTAAATACTAATCTAATACTTATATTAAAAAATGTAAATCAAAGGGTTCACCTCTAAGAAGAGTTCTTGATTGTTTAGCATTAAGCCTAAAATCAGATGTTGCAGATTTAAAAAAAAAAAAAAAAAAAAAAAAAGCTCTTTTTCGCTTGATCAAAAAAGATTTTGGATTTTTGGTGTCCAAAAAAAAAAAAGAAAAGGGG
>NW_015113012.1:247876-248853 GCF_001443285.1 Poecilia latipinna
TTTTTTAAAATAAAACCAAAAAAAAAATTTTGGAAAATAAAAAAAAAAAAAAAAAAAAAAAAAAAGCTCTCTTTCGCTTGATCAGACAAGATTTTGGATCTTTAGTGTCCAAAAACAAAAGAGACAAGTGGCTAGAGACATAGTCATTGAGCGCTTTTAATAGGAAGCTGTGCTCATTATAAATGGAAGCACTAAGTGTACTGAAAAGCTTTGCTTTGCATTTCAGCACAGGCGCCTCTGTGGACCGTGGCATTTAACCAAATCCCTTTGAACCACTGGAGGAGGGAATGTGAGATTAGTAAGACATACAAGCACATTCATCAGACATTCATTCAAAATGCTACAGATTTAATAGCAGGCAAATGGAGGGGCTGCACCATGGATGTTTTGGGAGAAACTGGATCGTTATGTAAGTTGCTGGCGCAATGGGTAAAAAAACTAATTTAAGTAAATTCCCAAACCATTGTATGAGTACGAGTAGGACAGCGTATGTCCTGCCTAAAAGAAGTGTTTGATTGTAGCATTGTAAAAAAAAAAAAAGGTTTTGGAGTACAAGGGATGTTCATTGCAAATACCATCATATACAATTGTGAGAACAGTGAATATCAGTACTATGTCAAGGTACCAAAAAACCCCTGCTGTTTTCTTTGATCATGTTTCTTATCATTAATCTCCAGTAGAATTGGTCTGCATAACATAAAGAGGTAAACATCCATGACGCACTGGCTTGTCTTCTTTATGTTGCTTTGACCCACAAATGCCGGTAAGTTACAAGTCAGGCAGCTTGAAACTCATGTTTAAGGTTAATTTTTTCACAGAGTCGTTAATAACTCTGGTTATCATTTTTAAATACAGGAACATTCTTGTGTCTGTCAACTGCTTTTTTTTGGCTAGCTCCTTTGCGATTTTATAGTACGATGTTATTTGAAACTAATTAGGCGTACACGTAAACGATAAACCAATATATATATATATAT
>NW_015113012.1:252386-276668 GCF_001443285.1 Poecilia latipinna
ATATATATATATATATACATATATATATATATATACTTTTTTATACTTTTTTTTAAGTATTTAGTTTGTTCAGAGGACAACTGTTTTATGTCTCGTGCGCTGCAGACAGAAAACACTGGGTGATAAAAAATTCAATGTTTGTATCTTTTATTTTATTTTTTTGCTGGAATAAAGAGAAAACCTGGTTGTAAAACATTGTACGCAAAAACCTCTATCTGACCTTTTACTTACTTCATCTGCTACAATCAAAGGCCCTTTAAAATGACCCCGTTGGACCTTTTAGATTAGTGATGAACTTTTGTCCCACACATTTGGCCTTTTGAATCTTCCAAGTATGTTTTCTATACATCAGTGTTGCACTGGTGAGTCTAGTTTGAATTCACTTTAAAATTAAATGAACTCTGTCGTGAATTTGTGTTTTTAATTAAAAGGATGATAACATGTTTGAAACTTGAAATAAAAAAAAATATAGATAGTTTTATTAATTGGATTATATTGAATAAAGAATGTGGCAGATAATAATGATGCAACAGTATAATTAGTGTTAGTGTTTTGATTTTTTTGTCTTTATCTGTTTGTTTATTTACTTAGTTAAAAACAAAGTGTTAACTTGCATTAATAGTAACTGTTGGAGTTGGTGTGATTAAAGAAGAAAAAAGGCATAAATTGCCATATTTTTGTAGCCTGTTTTGCAATTCTTACAGGAAATGTGATTCATTTGATTGATGCTTACTAAATATTAATTGGAGACATAAAATGTTTTATCAATAAAAATGTAGGAAATAAAACAAGTTAAAACAAGCAACACACAAAAATACACAATTTGTCGATAGAATAAATCGTTGTTCTAGAAAATATCTGAATGTGTCATTTGTTTTTGTGTGGTGACCCCCTTTTGGTTGTGGGAATTTTCATCAGCCTCTTCCATCAGTGTATGTTTCTAATTGTCATGTAAATTTAAATACTTATTCTTTTGTTTGATCTTTTGTGTCCTCTAATTACTGTATGCTGTGGGTTTGAACAAATAAGTAATCAGCCATTAACACCATTACATCATGGCAGAAGGAGCACAGAGTATTGTGTTTTCCCACATTACAGAATAAAGAAACAACCAAAAAATAACTATACAAAAATATTTAACTTGACATTAGGAGCGTTTCCTTACCTTCAGATGTCACAAACCCCAGGTATGTGACGGCACTGACAGCACATTAGCTCACTGCATTCATCTTTGAAGAAAATATAAACAGACCATTCATCACCTGGCACGGGCCAGTGTCTGGTTTTCAGCAGAAAAAAAAAAAAAAAGGCTGCCGGTTTTGGCTCTGAATAAATGAGTGTTTCTCATTTTCAGCTTATAGCAAAGCTTTTGATACTGAAGCTTTACCCAATTCTCTGATTCAGAGAGCTCCCTCTGATTTTAGCTTTAGTAAAACAAGTTGGAGGCAGTCTTCCTGCTGCACAGATGTCAGAAACAGTGAAGCGTCAAGAGTAAGTTAAACTCACAGAGCACTGAGTGAATATTCAAACAATATTTAAGTCTCACGCAGCTAAACTCTGTAAGGACTTTAAATAATACTCCTTGGACAGAATCCTGGCTTTTGAAGACGCACACTTAAAACCTCCGTGCAATTCTCATTTAAAACTTTAAACGCTTTCTACTCAACACATTTACTTTAACTATGCTTGAGTGGATTTTTTAATCTCTGTTGCGGTTGATGGATTTTTATCTCTCGTTAGAGCGATGGAGCCAATCTTTAAGTCTTGAAATGAGACAGGCTGTTCTCCAGAACCCATTTCATCAAATCATTACTCACGTAATCAAGCAGTTGTGTAGCCGTGCCGCCTCTGGGGATTTTACCTTCTACATGCACACACGCAAAAGACCTTTCCATCTACTTGTGCTAGTGGCAGACGCTCACAATCCATGCTTTCAGTCGCCAACATATCCCATTAGATTGTGGCTGAACAGCGTCTAATTTAGAAAGCTTCGTTCAGCGTGAAGGCAGTCATGATGCTGCTACATTCTTAGTATTTGCCAAATAGTGCACCTGCTGTATATGTCAGCAGTGCCCTCCCAGTATGATTCTGACGCGTGTGCCCATAATAGCACAATGCCCTGGGGTTTGGTGCAGCTTAAGTTTATCTGTCTAGGTCAGGATACAGCTAAGTGCTGTACGATCTACAGACCATGGTGTCACACTAGTTTGTTTCAATGACCTTGTCACAATCTGCAGAATTAACCATATGCATGGGAGGCTTCTGCTCTACCACCATCAGTTTCATCACCTGTGCAGAGGATTCCTTTTGAGCATTACCATCAGCTGATCTGCAGCACAAAATGGCACAGATGAACAGATTTGCTTTTGAAATGCCCTGGATTCTTTCAAACACACCATCATGGATCATTTCAGTTTCAGTTCTGTCTAAGCTCTATAGGAGAATTGCTCAGTTCAAAAGGATTCGTACTCGAAATGTGCAGTGCATCTGGAAAGTGTTTACACCGCTTCACTTTTTCTACATTTTATGGTGTTACAAATTTGTTAACATTTCTACTCTGTCTTAATTGGGTATTTATGTGTATAAATTTGAGGGGGGAAAAAAAAAAGCATTTATTTAATACAATTTGGAATGAGGCTAAAACATAAAATGTGGGTGAAATGAAGCACTGTGAGCACTTTCCTGATACTCTCATGTGTTTATAGCCTGTTTGAAAAGATTGATGTCTGGAGAGTTTGGAGTCCTGTTCAACACGGGCTTCAGACATAGTCTTAGTTGCCATTCAGCTATTTAGCTTTTTGGTTAGCGTATTTTTTGAAGAATGTTCTACTTCTGTGAGAAAGTCCTAATGTCATGTAGGCGTCTTAAATGTCACAGTTTATGCTTTGCATGTAACAAGATAAACAGTTTAACTAACTTCGCCTGTGATAATCATGACATAATAGCTGATCTTTATAAGTAATTAGAATTAGCTGGCTTTAGAATATGTTTGCCTTAGATATTTGAGTGAAGCAGAAAGTGGTCAGGACTTTGTCAGCTGGTTTCTTGATATTACCTGTATTACATCAGTTTTTTTTTTTTTTTTTAAGGTGAGGTGGGCTGCAGCACTGTAGATGATCTAATATTTTCCTCAGGAGAGTTGTGGCTCTATAACAATTTCACAGATTAGAAAGAAACAGTTTTACTGTATAGCAGGAACAGGATTCTGTTCAGAGTGTTGCTGTCTACCTCGTTCTCCATGTGTCTCTGTTGCCTGCAGCGCTGCACCATTTTAGACGATCATTGAAGGTGAAGCAGCTCTCCTCAGGATACAATCATGAAACGAGTTTATTCACAGTAATTCTATTTTCAAAGGCTTAACCAAGTCAACGGATGCCATTCTAAGACACGGACAGCATCCAGTAGGGTGTGGACAGTAAATGCGTTACAGGTGGGACTGTTCGGACCATACAAGAAATCAAAAAAAGTTCAAAGTTTAAAATGTGTTTGTTGCGAAGGAAGACAACTAATAGGTTTAAGTTCAGAAGTAGAGTCAGACTAACATTGGAATTCTGTTTTTTCCTTGTTTATAAGACACCAGATTGTGGCAGAACAAATCAAAATGGACCAGGCCATGCAGTCTTTGCTGTATGCACTTATGCCAACATTTATATGATGCAGTAGATACACATACTTGTTCTACAGCATAGCTGTCCCATTTCTAATTCTGAAAGGACCGTGTTCAAAAGACATATCCTAGCTGAGCTCCTCATCCTGAATAGATGGCGTCCAGGAAGACGTCTATCCTCTTAGCTGTTCTGCAGTCTGTGTGTAAATCTGATCAACAATCAGACTGGGAATATGTAAGAGTTTGGTGCCAAAAAAAAGTACAGCAGATACAGTAGATTATTTCATCACACATCTTTAGTGTCTGATTGTCCGGATTGGAAGAGCCCTTTATTTTCTTAAAAAAAAAAATAAATAAATAAATAAAATTATTAAGAGAAACCATATCTTTGCATAATCCTGCAATTATTAAGCAAAATCTAATATACTGTACATTGAACTTAAAATTTCCTCCTTGTATTTTTTTAATTTTTGATGATAAATGCAAATCTATACTTTCCATAAAGACTCTACATGTTGAAACTAGATGTAAATGATTACCTGCCCCCTCAGCTGTGCTTGGGTGTTGAGTGCAATGAGGTGTATGCTCTTCTCAACATAATAACTTCCTAAAAATTCCAGATGAAATATTTGCACACATCTATTCCCCTCCACCCCCACTGTTCTGCCCCCCCCCCCTCCCCCCCCACACCGCCGCACACACACATCCTTGTAATTCTATCGATTTGAGGGCTTTGTATTGATTTCCATTTAGCTTAGTAACTTCATTTATGCCTAATCAATCATTACTGTTATATTCACAACACTAACTTTAATCAAAATTTTATTGACACAAAACTAGCAAAGCTCAGTACAATCAAAAAAATGATGATGACCAGATACATTTCCCCCCCTCCCAAGAAAAACTTCCCTTTTTCTTTAAATGTGTTCTTTTTTTGTAAGTACACGTTCACAATCCAGAAAGTTTAACGTCATGCCATCATATTTCACTGTTAAATAGCAAAATACGAGTCTGACATCAAAGCAAATATTTTCTGCTTTGATGTCAGAAAAAATATTAGCGTGTCTGAGCTCACTCCAGCTCAGCTTTATCTGAATGATCCGTGTGCAACTATTGTTTTTTTTTTTTCAAAACAAAACACCAAAAATATTTAATCCAGTAATGCCACAGTTCAAGTTGCATGAAGCATGTTTTGCAACTGTTGTGACAGGCTAAAAGAGTTAGATTTATGGTTATAAATTCTGCAATATGCTGTTTAAAAGCCCTTTGTTTTCCTAGCTGTTGTCATGATTAATGAGCTCCTAATTGAATGTTTGTTTTTAGGAGTGAAGCGTTATTACATAATTACTTCTAAATCATTTAATTGCATGTCAGTTTTAAAATTACAATTAAAGCTGCATTGTATTGCAGCAGCAGCATGAACTAACTAACAGCGGCCCTGCAGGCAAATGGTTTTCACAACCACAGTGACATAAATTAAACCTTTTTCACAGCGGAAGTGTTGACGTGTCGTAGCAGGAAAAGCATTAGTTTAGTTTTTTAACTACTGGAGACCCTGCAATAACTATTATCTATTCAAAGCGTTAGTCCTCTCCAACTCTGTGGTACAGAGGATATTGTCAAAATTCGGGTCTGCAATTGATTTTTTTTGGTATTTGTGACGTATCGGCCTCAGAGGCTGCTGCAGTGTAAAAGTTTTCCATCCATCTATACCAAGGTGCCAATGCTTCTTATAGTATTTTTAGAACAACCTTTATGTACACGCAACATAAAAAAAAATAATAATCACCATGACCTCTATAGCAACTATCTGCCTTAGACTGAATGTCTACAGCTTTCTCTTCTAGGATTATGCTCGTCTTCATTCATTTTTCTATGAACTCTGACTGCCTTTTATGTTCTTGCAGAGGAAAATCAGCAAGTATTTTACAAACAGCATTTTGCATGACGGCCAAAAAGTTTTTTTTTGTTTTTTTTATCAGACTAGAACACCTCCTTCCGCATGTTTAGTGTGGCACTTACAGGACTTGTAGCAAACTACAAATATGTGTTCAAACCTCTGAGCCCCTATACATTTCCACTCAATTCACAATTATGCACTGTAGTTGTGCACTGCCTTGTCTATCAAGTAAAACCGAAGATAAAATATATAGAATTTGGACTGTAATGTAATAAAATGTTAAAAAGTTCTGAATACTGAATGCAATGTATGGTGTCATATTTGTAATCCATCAATGATCTTTGGAAACTTTGATTCCTAAATCCCTGTGAATCCTATAGCCAGAATAAGCTACTTTGTGGCCCTTTGCTGTACTGACCCCAGATTACAAAGCTGTGTGACAGTATTAAAACGATTTTGACATTCTTGTACTTGACTCTAATGTCGAGTTCAGGGGGGAATCCTGGAGGCTTACCAGACTTATCCCACCTTATTATTTGTCATGGTTGTCCTCCCTCTTTCATAGGCCTCAAACTCACTACTTTGTGGCACACTGTCAGGGAATAAATATGATTGTGATTCGAACAGCTTTCAGAGGTTTATAGTTTTCAACATGGGAACCATAGTGAGTCAGTTGCGAGGTTGTGTACATAATTGAATCAAAATTATAAATATGTTTTCTCTCTTTTTTTTTGGTTGTCAGCTTCTCCGTTTGTTGTGTTTTTACTTGTGAGACGCTGAGTGACACATTTAATATGAATGCTTTAGGGTTTATGCTGTTGCACCATCCAAATAGAAATAAATATACTCTCTTTATACAGAATTTAGGCACAGTGACTTTGTTTTTTCTCTTAACTGGCCTGTAAATTGTCGCCATGGGTTTTTGTGGTAATTCGGAGTGGAAAGAATGATCTGCTCTGACAGCATCAAGCCTCTTTATTCAAAAAATACCGCCTAGCGGTCGGGGTTTTGCAACTACATGAGCTAGGTGCAATGTCTGAAAGTCTAGAATGAATGATTTGGTTGCATTAGTTGACAATGTGAGGTTAGGTTTGCTTTAATTGTGCACGTTTTGGATTTAATTTATAATCGCAATCACTTGGGGGACAATAATAAGGTGGGATTAACTAAAAAAGTTAACTAAAACAAACAAAAAAAAATTCTTCAAAAAGTGTTTTGGGGACTTGTAGTTATATCGCTGAAGCACAACTGGTCCGACGGGGACAGAGACAGGAGATCAGCACAGGGCAAGTACAACACAACAAGTACAGTCAGCATTCTGCCACACCAAGAGAAGAGCTTTGATTTCCTTTTGAAGTCTCTCTGAGGGTCCAATTAAACGGTCAGACAGAGGGGTATGGGAACGTCTCACCAATGACAGCAGAACGGAGAAGTAGCGTCTGACCACGCTGAGCTCCACCTGATATGACAGCGCTCTCATGTGTGACATCTCACCACAGACACCTGAGGGCATTCTGTGTTTTTGTTATTTGTTTAATACTTTGCTATGCTCTGCTATGTTTTGTGCATATCTGAAGTTTTTATGAGTTTTATTGAGCAGGTAGGTTGGAGGTATGGATGTTAAAAAAATACATTAATCCCACTTCAAAAATGGTCTAATTTGGATATTGCACATCTTCTATGTTCCCAGTAAGACACCTTGAAATTGCTAATTTTCTCCTTAGTTGGAGTTATTTTTAATCCAGTTGTGTGTTTTTTACTGTTTGGTTACACTTCAGTATTTTGGATCATCCGTCCAATTTTAATATCAGACAAACATCTTTTATTCCTTGGGCATCATGTACATCCTACCATTTTATTGTTCCTTTAAGTTATTTTAAAATCATTTTCAAATGCTAAGCTAGTTATGACAAACATCTATGCAAGCGTAGATTAAAATGTCAAAGTAACAGTTATTTGAAGTTACTGTTTTAGTTTTACATTTTCTGTAAAACTAAGAGATGGCTCTATGACCCAGTTTTTTTTTTTGTTGTTGTTTTTTTTTAAACGTTTGGTTTTATTTCATCTGTGTAGCATCTAACACTTCACGCTGCGTTTACGCCGGCAAGCTGAATCTGGACCTCCTCGTGTTCAAACACACTTTCACGTGTCTTTTCCCAGACCAAACCAGTCACAACTGAGCCTGCTATGTAGGCCAGGCTGATGCGATCAGACTGTACAGAGCAGCACAGTTGTCAGATGTTCATTGCAGTTATCTGTTTCATACCTTTCCAGTTATGTCAACATTTATATCTTTCAGGCTTTTTCCCCTCTGCCAAAGTACCACTTTTGATAACAACAACAACAAAATGTCATTTACAGTATGGGGCATTTGTGTTTGCCTTATTCATCATTTCCTGTCACTATCTGTTGCCTTTTCTCAACAGCCTGGCATGTGAAATGGCTGCTGTAATTTCCCAGCCCATCACCGCCCCGAGCATGCAGTGACGCTTCTACACTTGTCGCCTGTTCGCTTTGATATGTATGTCTCCATTAGGCAGCTGTTAGCCCTGGTTTGACACAGCCTCCTCTCTGTTCATTTATCAGAAGATATCAGGAAATAGGTAGGATGATTATGGAATTCTTGCCGATCTATTAAAAACATCTCTGGGAGCCCAGTTTTGTCAACAAATAAGCATCTTATTTCTTGCAAAAATCATGAGAATTACAACATTTATATTAGAAAAAAAAAAAAGAAGAAGCTGAAAGAAATGAAATCTAATGCATAGATTTCATTCCTGTGAAATTTCCATTTGTGAGTTTCTACCTTTTCTTTTATCTCTCGATTGAAAGGTCAGCTTTGCCTTTGGACATGGTGTAGGAAGTAAAAAAAAAAAAAAAATCTTATCTTTACTGGTCTGCAATCACCTGAAGAAGCTCTCAGAGGCCTCTGACTTTCAGTCATCATGTCTGGCTCAATGAGGTTCTTTGGATCACTTCAGTCATCAAACGAATATTCTGCTCAGGCGTGCTCCTACATGTCTATACACAATACATCTGTAGAGATCAGTGTCAGTGGCACACAGCTTGTTTTACTCACCACAGCTTTTCATTTTATTGAGTACCTTCAACCTTAACGTATATCGATTTTGCATGAGATAATTAAGTGGGAAATGTTTTATCGGGTAAACAGGTGGTAACTTAGTCAAGTCGTTAAGAATCCTATACAAAATTCTGTCCTTGCATAAACAACAGAAACTTGTGCAAAGCTTCTTTTTTTAAAAAACAGAGTCTTGTTACTGAGAAATAAATGATGAATTTAGTTCTTTCTTTAGCTGGAAAAACTACTCATCATCTATGGTCTCTTCATTGAACCCAAAGCAGAAAAACATTAATGTTCTGCTGACTAATTTACAGCAAGATCCTTTTGATAATTTGATCCTTTCTGCTCAGCTCTAACTTTTGCTAAGCGATGCAAAATTCAGAAAAATTCTTGCTATTCCTTTTTTCCCGGTTAACCAGATTCACAATAACCGGTAAGAGTGAACTCGAGGAGATTGTTGAAGCTAAGTCAAAAGGTGCTTTAACAAAGTAATTTAAGTCTGTTCTCGTTTAAGCATACAGATCATTGCTGCTGTGTATTTCTGTAGGTTTTCCTCTAACCATTACGTTTGTTTTTTCATTTCAATGATACATTTAATATGTATTTGGGATGACAAAAGCCGGCATTTCCTCACTAGCATGTGAGCTTTTGAGAGTCATCTACTTGAGACAATCAGTTTTTCTTTTTTTCATTTGAGTCTAAAATGTATTACTTTTTACTGACACTCTTTGGATCATCGAAACCCAGAAATGGAAGAGGACACAAAGATTCAGGGAACCACACCTTTATTTGTTTGTTTGTTTTTTTTTCATAAAAAAAAGAAAAATAGACAACTTTATCAAACTTTTATCTAAAGTTGGATTTGACTTTGACAAGAGTGAACGCATATCTTCATAAATCTTCAAAAAATGAAATACATTTTGGTTGAATTTCACTTTGCTGTTTTTTTTGCTGAACTAATGCCAAATTAAATCCAGCTTCATTAGTCACAGGCATCTTGCCCTTTGATCTGTAGGTGGTGCTGCGTTGCTCCAGGCGGACACATCAAAGCTTACCTGGCGTTTTCTTTGACTACACTCCACTGGCCTGTTTAGCTTGGAGAAAAATAAGCAGCTCTGAAGATGCTAGTTCTTAAACCAGTCTTAATCCCAACATTACCAAAGACGCAAAAGCAGCTGGATGCCATTTATGGGTTTCCAACATGTGATAGAAATTGTGGGATTACACAATCTCTCCATGCTGACCTTTGTATTCGCTGAACGGTCTGAGAAATCTGATATGCGATCCCTTACCTGAGCCCGGAGAAAGAATGTGGACGCTGTCGCTTCCAAAAAAAGGCTTTGCTAAAAGCCAAGAATTAGAGGACTGTGAGTATGCTGTACTCAGCCAGGCCCAGCAGTGACAAACAAGAAGAGACTCTCAATGGGATGATTGGTCTAATGCACCACACAGAGGTGCAAATACAGGAGTAAATGATTGTAACGTTTAGTTTAGAGAGCACAGTGTACCATCCATAATTTCATGACTGGGCTCATCCTACTTGACATGACTATGTTTTTTTTTTTTTTGCTTCTATATGACTGAAACAGGTAGTGAGCTCCTTGTATTTGGAACATTTAAGAAGAGATGTCTATAATATGACTAGAATGCAATCTTTTATTTTATTTATTTATTTTTTTTCCCCGCCGAAACCCAAATAATCCGAGTTTTAACATTGGAACATGGGCAGCAGAGAACATGCTCCATAAACTGTAATAGGAGTGGACATGACTGCAACAACATAAGCCTTAATAACTAGAGTGTCCTGAGCTGCTTCAGCACAGGAGTCACTCTGTTGACTTGTCAGGCTGAAAAAGTGGCTGCATGTTCATCTGGAGGGAAAGGAAGACGGGGCAGGAGGAAGAGAGAACGATGGTGAGAGCAGCTCTTCCTCTGAGTCACTGTTCTGTTTGCTGTCACAGAGTTTTTTAGTTTTTTTCCCCACATACCCCATCATTAAACCCCCCCCCCCAAAAAAAAACAACAATGCATGCAAAATGTGTTAATGTAGACAGAGCATTTACAATCCCTGTGTATATTTTTCTTACTAATAATCCTTTGGTCATAGCATGTAACTGAAAGTGAGACAATTTGTTTGCCTTCTTTATTTGTTCCTTTAAATCAAGGCTAAAAGCCGACCTCTGTAGCATTCCTTTCAACCGATCATCACTGGAACATTGGTTAATCAACGCACATCGGATATGTTGTGCACTGATGATTTTGATGATGGCACTCAATAAAATCTAATAATTGTTACTGGTTTCAACATTGGTAACTGTATGATGTTTTTATGACTTTTTCTTTTTGCATTTTATGAAACACTTTGAACTGCCTTGTTGCTGAAAAGTGCTGTACAATTAAACTTGATTGATTGATTGATTGATTGATTGATTGATTGATTGATTGATTGATTGATTGATTTGACCACTGCAGAGCTTTTTCTTGTTCAGAAATGCCCTAAGCATAAGCAACATTGAATTTCAGGCCAAATGTTAATAACTTACTAGCATTAAATACCACATATGACATTTCATAACAAATGAAAAACCGAGAAAGTTTGTAAAACAATGTCCCCAGATTTGATTGTTGCACAGGGATGTAATGGAAGTTGTTGAAGTAACAATTATTAGTTGTGGTCTTCAAAACCTGAAATTTATGGAAGTGTGGAGGAAGAAAACCACTGTTGAATCCAGTGATATGCATAACCTGACAGAGAAGATCACCAACAAGCTAAACACATTCTGGGTTTGGATTCTGGGTTCTTTGTGCATGGAGTTTGAATGTTCTCCCTGCACATGCGTGGGTTCTCTCTGGGGACTCCGGATTTCTCCCACAGTCCATACCATGAATTGTTCTAGGTGTGAGTGAGTGCATGTTTGTTTGTCTTTTGCTGCCAAGTGATGAACTGGTGACCTATGCCAGGCCTGTTGCCCAATGGTGGAATAATGATGGAATATTTCTGTTTCTAGATTTGTAGAGCTGGTATTAAAATGCTCCAAATGATGTGAAACCCTGTTTGCAGCAAAAGAAGACTCTGCACAGAGTTTTCTGAGAGAGGGCTCATGGAAATGCACACAACACTTTTCATTTCTTTTTTCTTTTCATGCTCTACTTTGTGATGGCCTATCAGATAATATTCCAATAAACTCCACTCGGTTCATAAAAACATATGCAGAAAAATTAAAACGTTCAGCCTGTGTAACATACTTTACAACTATCCTGTTGGCCCAGTGGTCCATCTCAGCCACAACCTCCAGGTTTTTCTTCTCCAAGCTTGAAACCAGATGAAAATGCATACGTTCAGCTGCATTAATTTATAATTTCAAAAGAACAACAGCTCAAAGCAGTTGCGTGTGGAACTGCTTTTCTATACGAGCCACTGCGTAAAATATACTTTTGAGGCACTTTCCATTAAAAAAAAAAAAAAGACAACAGCTCGACCCGGCCTCTTCAGCGTGTTTCTGCGCTCGCAGCGGACCGTTAGGCTACTATTTGAATTATACTGTCTTGTTTACTGTTTTCTGCACATGAGAGAACAAAAACAGCTCAAAGCAAAAAGAAAGTGTGTGCATAATAAGAGTGGAGCAGTGCAGGCACCACTAGTGTCACGTCTGCGCCCTGGTAGCATGAAGATAATGCTGGCTGCAGAGGGGGTGAAATCAGTGTGAAAATGAGTTCTGTGGTTTGGGTCTGCTAGTTGAAGAAGGTTTTAAATACAAGGCAGGGTCATAGAGCCTTCTTTTTATTAAAAAAAAAAAAGTACACTAAAACCAAGTGTTTTGTCATGAATAAATGACCTGCTGATCATACATAAATTTCTTTCAGGAGCCTGTGGTATTGGGTGTTGTGCTAAGAGTAGAATGGATATTTGTATTTAACGGCGACCAATTATTTCCTGCTTATAACAACTGTGTTTAAATAACAGATGCTTATCTGTGTGAATAATTTCTGACACACTTAATAAAGGGTTCCACTGATATAAATAAGAGCGACTGACCGAAGATATTTACAGGCACTTTAAAATCAAAACTAAAGACGGTTTGATAAACTTGAGGCCTTTGTGGAAAAGCTGTATTCGCAATGAGATTCAATTGTCAGAAGTGGACATTATTTTCTTATTAGGTGACTTCAGAAGGAAGATGACTGCACACATTTTTCCTTAGGAGTGTAAAAGTGGCGTGAAAGTGAATGTATTTAGATTTATATCTGTAAAACCTTGTTAGTTCACTTTAGCTAAACTGTGTTGGTACAATGATTAAAATTCCACGGTTTTCATTTAAAAAAAAAACATCAGCATAAATACTTGCTGTCCATATTGTGTTTTAATACATTTTAAAGACAAAAACAGTTGTTTAGATTACTTTTTTTTTAACCTGCAAACTTGGAAAGAAATGATATTTTCATACTCAGAGAGCCTGAGTTCAATCATGCGTCACCTCTCATTAATTTCTCTTTAATTCCCAGTTCATCCTTTAATTCCTCCTCTCTCCTTTCATCGGCACGCCTTGTCCTCTTGTACGCTGCCGAGAATGTTCCCTTATGCTCCGTACCGCCAGAGCAGGTGGCAAACCGCAGGTGAACCTCACACCTCCACTTGCGCTGGCGTCTCTTGCATACAGTCACACTCATGATGCCGCTGGGCTTACTAATTGGCTGTGGAAGATCTCACTGACCTCTTTGTGGCCTTCAAGTAGGACTCGTGTCCTTTGTTAGTGGTCATTTTGTGAGTGCGTAATTGACATTTCTCTCCACATCAACAGCTCGTGAGAGCATATTCAACATTTCGAAACGTGAAAAGCAATTTAGCTTTTCACATTTTGACTAATTAGAGATTTATGAAACAAATCGAATAAAGCCGGATCGTCTTGCAGACGTTACAAGGTTTCCTCACATACCATTGCTCACGTCTGCTCAGAGACGGCAGTTGTACATGAGTGTGTGTGAGCTGCTGCGGCTCAGCGGTGGAAACTTGCTAAGGGGGCGGCAGATGTGACACGACTGCTAAGTTTTCAAAATGGAAGAAAGGAACCCTGTTTGGTCGAGTCGATAACGTGCCACAAATAAGGGCAGCTAAGAGGACGTAGAAGGACGAAAGACAAATCCACTTTAGCTGGATTCAGTCTGGTAATCACCACCAGCGTCTTGTTGTTAGTTTCTGCTCTCCACTTCCATCGTGCTACCTATTTCTGAGCTGTGATTTTTTTTTTTTTGCAAACGCAAACAGCTTTGCGCCGGGAGTCCTTTTTGTGTGTTTTTTTAGGAAGTCATATTTCATATGTCTGCAATCTCTTGAATAATTCCATTTGTTCTACTTTGAGGATCGCCTCTGTTTTCTTTGGTTAGGGAATGCACCACTGTCTGCCCTTGGTATGCTGTTGGGGAAAGTCAGAAAAATGCATTTACACCCCAAACCTGGGCCGAGAGCAGTGTTTATGAAGGTCTTAACATTTGCACAAGGAAAAAGAAATATTTCAATTGTTCAGTGCACCAGAGAAAACAACTTCAAGTAACATTTTATTTTGTAGATCTTTATAATAATGTTAAAAAATAGCTTTGACTACAGCTTTGAGACATTCCCCATGAAGACAAAAATAAGAAATGAACAAAGTGAGAATCATATTTAATAGAAGAAAACCAGAATAAAATGAATACCATTTGATTTTTTTTTTTAATGTTTGCTTGAGTGCTTGGTCAAACCACAAATCCTCCCTCATCATAGCAGTGGTTAAGCAAAAATACCTGCCAGCCTCGAGTAACACATCTTTTGTACCTTACACGGTTCAGTGCTTGTCCCTGTGTGTGTGAAGGGGAGAAGATGAGCTGCTTTTGCTTTGTCCACAGTGACACTGGGACACTTGCTTGTTAATTTGAAAATCCTTTGAGGCAAAATGTTGTGTATATACAGTATGTAAGGAAACTTTATGCTGGCATTAAATCAAGATTAAGGCAACACGATGCGCTAATCAGGCACTTTTTCTATGCACTGACTTCAGATTTTTTAAAATTCTTTATTGAGGACTATGATGGAAACAAACTCACTCATGTTACCTTCCCAAAAAATTGGGAAAATAAGAGCTAAAGGGACTTACAAAATGATTATTAACTTACCAAAGTTAATGTTTCTTGCCTTAATTTGATTTTTACTAAACTCAAAACAAAATTCCTCAGAGATCATGTTCTCCGTTGACATATTTAAAGGCTGAAAAATGTCGATTTTCAGACAAGGGTCAGAGTTAATCAATGTAAAATGGACGTGTTTTGATCTGTGGTTGTTATCCGTTGCATATTTATGGAGGAGTATTATATTGTATTGTAATATTGTAAATTGTAATTTTCATTTATTTTTACCTTTAATACATTTTTGGGCCAGTTGACACCTATGAAACGATAGAGAAATAACAGAGAACAACTTCTAATCGAACTAATAGAACCGATAGCTATACATAGTGTTTAGTGGTGGATAAGTGGACTCACAATTGGCAAATAGGGCTATACATAAAAGTAAAAATAATCTTCTCTTTATGCTCTTTTTGCAGAAAAATCCACCTATGATGCCTCTGGCTCCCCACCGAGGAGCTCCGCATTCACAAGTCCTCATGTCCAACCAGTGGCTGAGGTGTCAGCGACGGGGGAGGTGCCTTTCCAAGTGGTCCACTCGGACAGCAACGCGGACGGAGAGGGTGAAGGTTTATCGGGACAGCCGGCTTTTTCCTCCATCCTAACTGTGATGGCAGGAACCGTCAGACATCCAGTGAGCCTTGATCAAAGTAGAACCTTGCCAACTATCAGCAAGGATGATACACTCACCACCCAATGGCCTTCACATAATTCCAGCCAAGATTCAGACACGTCCTCCTCATCATCGCCAGTCGGAGACGGCTTCAGAGCGCGCCCAGGTCTGATTTATAGCCGTTCTAAGACATACCCCTACATACCATGCTTCCAAGGCATTATGTGTCATTTATAGATGGAAAGCCGAACCTCTCATCATTTCAATTTTATCATTGACATCGATGTCGACCCAGCACCATCTCTCTTCTTTGTGCCGTCATTCTTGTTATCTGTATTTTTCCAGTCGTCTTCCACTGAGCAGATAAACAAAGCTCTTTCATCTCAGGGTCAGGGGAGTGCGTCCAACACAGCCTGCTTCTCAGATAGAGGTATCAACGTTATTACCTGCTGAGCCTCGGGCTTGGGGAGACAGCATTAGAACGGCAAAATCCACCACTTATAGGGTTGGTGACCTACAGTATATGTTGTTTAATGGGATACACAAAAACGCCACAAGCGAGTCATCAGTGTTCCCAAGCAAGCCCCGCAGAGAAGATAGCAATAAATTGACAAACAGTCATTTTGTCTTACTTGGGCCAGTGACCAGCACTTTTTATTCGACTCCAAACAATGGTCTGAATCATTTAGCTAATTTATGTGGACTCATTCAAAATCCGAACATAGGCCTGAACTCTGTATCTGCTGATAATCTTAAAAACAGCTCTCCAATTTCATCCAATCAAAGGAGTCATGCAGTTCAGAGGCAGCAGGGAGTTTCACATAATCCCACATCAGCACTGCTGTCTGCCAGTGCTAAAGGCTATTCACTTTCTAGTCATGTCACACAGCAGATGTTATACCGAACAGCCTTTATTAGGAATCAAGACAAGACTATAGCTGATAGTCACACTTTATCCTGCAGAAGCAGCAAAGCCATGTCATCAGTCATTTCACATTTTGGCAATCCAGCTGTGACACCAGCAACAGCCTTCACAACCAGCAAATTGTTTTTTGTTTTTTCTTCCCCTCCCAATCTTTATCGGATCGAAAGCCTCCCTCTCAAACCACAGCAGCCAAGCCGGCACAAACCCACGTTTCGGTGGCGTCCTCCTAAGAGGACGCATGATCTAACCCTGGTGATTTACTGGCGGCAGCAGGTCAACACAGTCCCAGACTTCCTGCTATCAATATAAATTACAACCGGGGAGAGATAGCGGGGGCTGAGCTGGGATCTGCTTACGTGCCATCTCACCTGAATAACTCACTTTCACTTACTCAGCTGAGACCTGAGCCCGCCAACGCTTTCGCCCCGTCCGCCTGGTCCACATCAAAGTCAGATGCACCGAGAGATGTTGAGGAATTTGTAACAATAACGGCACTTTCAAGGATGTAGCCCACACAGGCTGGACAGCTCTAACGATATTTACACCCAGCAAAAGGGCAAAATGAAAAAAAAAAATCTCTTTATGAGCAGAGAGGGGATGCAAGGAAAACAACCTATGTGACTGAACATTAAAGTGTTAAATGGCAATCTAGAAATCTGAATAAAACTCAATTCACTTGGACTCTATGCAGAGAGGGTGATTTTGGAGCAGACGTCCTCAAAACAAACTCCTAAAATAAAGTCCCTGTTGAGGATCCTGCTTTAACCTCAACTTCTAGAAGATCAGAGGAATAAGACGACTTCCAAGAAAGAAAACAAAATCACATAATGTCAGACAAGTCGCATAAAAACCAGTCTTCGAAAGACTTCCACCAAAGTACCAAAAGTATGTATGTTACTCCCCTTTTTTCCAATAGAAATGAAGAGTCTATGATGATCAGAGATTCAGCATTTTACAAGACAGGGCAGTTCACAGTCTTCTGTTTTTTATGACTTCAAAAGACACCTTGCTTTTTTTCTTCTTTTGTTTTACTAAAGACAGTAGCAGAAAGTCTTCTGCTAATTTGCCCTCACCTGAAAATTTTGATCGTGTGTTAAAACCTGTTGATTGAAAACCCTTCAATCGAATTCTATGCCAGTTATTTGTCTTGCTCTTTAGCAAAAACCCCTCCTGACACAAATGACACAAATTTTCTCTGCTGTGAGATCAATCACTAGCATGAGCAGAGAGGAATCAAATTCAATTTTGGGCCAGCAAAAAAAAACATTGCCTGAGCCCCTCCCTTTGCAGTAACTACCTCTTTTAGTGACAGACAGAACAGCGTGGAGACATCGAGGGCTATTTTCAGCTCTGGCAAAAAAAAACAAAAAACTAATGGCTCTGTATACCAAGTGGAAAGCCACCAAGCCAGTTCTGGTTCAAAGCAGTGCTTTTAAAGCTGGAAGCGCATCTAGCAGCTTTGACGGTGCTAAATCTAATTTAGCAGCAGATGGTTCATCACATGAACATCAAATACTGGAAGACAAACAAGAGCGTAATGTGCATTTATTGAATTTGGATGATTCAACAGCTGTCACCAGTAGTCCATTTCCAAAGTATCTGACCTTTGGAGAGCACACATTTTCTGCCTTTCCTCAAGGGACTTCAAAACTATAAGAACTAAAGTCCGGATTTGCCTTTGGCTCATCCTAGACCTGCCGTGTCTTCCAGTGGACTGCCGGAGTTATTATCGGAACTTCTGCTAAATCTGTCTGGAGTTCAGATGTGTCTCTACTCTTCTTTCCTATAACTACTAATTCTGAAATACTATCCCAAGCTACTCTTCTTGTATTGAGGTATAAGAGCATGAAGCCCCCATACTCAGTTTCCCCAAGTATGCATTTGACTCGTTTGTCACTTTTTCAAACATTACCTTTAATGCCGAACCAAAGAGGTCAGCTTTACAGTCTAACCCACTTCCTCCATTCTTATGCCAATCTCCATCATAGTCGATTGCTTTTCCATCACCTTCATTCTCTCTGTTGTCCTCCTCATACTTATAAAAAAAATCTCTTCAGTGTTTTTATTCAACTAACATATTCTCAACACCACCAAACTTACGCCCATCGAAAGTGTCATTCCTTTGGTTTTCACCAGCTTAGGTTCTGATCACTCACAACAAGTGACTGAGGCGTTTGTTCTTGCAGAGCCAGAGATGGATGATCTTACAGCTGGAACATCTAAATCAGTTGTGTCCACTTTCCCCAAAGAAAATGAGGTTAGTCTAAGCTCTTCTCAGTCAGACAGGGTGATCCTCTCTGCTGGGCCCATCGAGAACACATCTCAGGTATCACTGGTGACCCCGCAACACGATACCCCGACAGCCCCCGTGAAGCTCACCGCAACAACCGCGTCGCCGCCTAGGAAAACGCCCACCGCCACCACCATCACTACCACCACGCCTTCTGCGAAAGCAACGACGCCGTCGACCACCACGACCACTCTGCAGCCCAAACCCGTCACCAGAAGAACCACCACAACCATCAGGACTTATACCAGCAGAAGAACGTTCACGTCACCCAACCAAAGAGCGAACCCCCCGAGGGGGGTCACCGCCGTCTTCGTCTCGCCTTTCACCACGACCACAGAGGCTCCACAGCCACAGTGCAACATAACTGAGAGGTTATGGGTGAAAACAGGTGAACTCTGGAGAAAAAGAATCTCATTTCTCTGCCATGCTTTGTTTCCAAATTGACTTTTTTTTCTCTTTGTCTGTTTCAGTTGTTTCAATCTACGTAAGACGGAACAGGCTGGATAGCATTCAGAGGCAGAACTTGCGAAGGGGACTGAGTCAAGGCCTCAGAAAAGCTTTGAATGACACATCAGCCCAAGCACAGGTAAGAATGCTTATTCTACAGTGTGCAATATGACAATGTGTGCGTAGTTTTATATGTGTGTGTGTGTGTGTGTGTGTGTGAAAAAGTGTTTGGTGTTTGACTACAGACATTTAGAGATTTGTTACATTCACTGAAGTTGAAAGAATCTGCAGATCACACCAATAAATGATCAAACAACTCAAACACGATCACTGCGCATTATTGTGTGCTTACACCAGCCTCCTGTCTCCAAGGTCCTTTTTAGTTTTGGTGTTTGTCTATTAGGGACCTCCCTGACCTTCCTCATGCAAATGTAAAATGCCTGAGGTAGGGAGAGCAGCAGGAAGACCCCCCCACCCCACCCAGCCCTCCACGCACACTAAACAGCAGACAGAGCAACATCACTGATGTACATGACACTGATTAAGTCAGATTTAAAGGGGGGGGGGGGCAGCAGGGATGAAGGCGAGGTTAAACCGTGGCCTGTGGAGGAAGAAGCAAAGGTCAACAGGATGAAGCAGCTTTAAAAAAAAAAAGCTTTGGATGTGATTTACCAGATGTGTTCATAGAAAAGAAACGGCTCCCATGTAATGGCAATAGCAGGTTGGGAGTATTTAAATTTTTTGCAGAACTAAATCTACTTATGCTGATTTTTATTTTTTTTTTTCACTATTTGAGAAACTGTTGTTCAGTGAAGCATTGGTGAATCTTTCCTCATTTTACCCTTGCAAGAAAACTGGATGTGTGTGTAATCATACCAAGGACCCTGATGTAGGCTATTACAGAAGAGCTGAAGATTAATATAGAAATTAGGTTGACTGGCTCCCAGAAGACACAGTGGTGTCACAAATTTGAGTTACTGTACCAACATTGAAGATGATGTCGTTTATTTTTTTTATGGATGACCAGAGTCATGTCTTTATGAACCATCTGCAGCAATGTTGCTGTTATTGCAGCAACATTTTGCATGCATTGGATCTGGTTAAAAAGGAGGGGGAAAAAGAAAGTTTAAATGAAACCACTCAGTGTTTTCCCCAGTAAACAAATCCAGTGCATGCACAAAATGACCTTTGTGTTCGGATTAGCTTTTTGTGGAACGAATCATGTTTCCCAATGTGCCAAAAAGCATCCTATCTCCCCGCTCTCCTGCAGCCCTCGAAAACCTCCACTCCATGTGAATTTGTATTAAGAGCACCTCTTAACTATGCAAGGATATTACTGAACACAGCCAGATATATATATATATATATATATATATATATATATATATATATATATATATATATATTTTTTTTTTTTTGGAAAAAGCAGAGTTAAACTCGACAATGGGTTTAGTGTAGTTATTTCCTCCCTCCCCCTGTTTTACATTTTAAAAAAAAAATCTTGTGGATCAGTTGGATTCATTGTTTTTGTTTAATGCCAGTTTCCATATACAAACTCTCAGTGGAATATAATTACAGCAGCATAACTAAAGGGCATGGCTCAAGGAAAACAAACAAACAAACAAACAAACTTTCACTGTAAGCTTCAGGAAGGGGAAAAGGCCTATTCCTGAGAACTTGAGCTGGTATTCACAAGGACGGGACTCAAAAGCTAAAAACTCCCATCTCTTCTTATGCACAATCCTGGAACTACAAGTACTCTTATCACACGAATGCAAAGTTTCCAGTCTGGAAAATATTATGCAATTAATAATAACTATATTTATCAGGGGGACATTTTACATCCAGATTTTACAGGGAGCAAATTTAACGAAGCTAGAACTGCCAGGTAAAATCTCTTCAGGTAATTTATTTATCTGTTTGTCCTCTTGTGTCCAACGGAAACAAAACAGGCAGAGAAAAATAAAAAAAATGAAATAACAATGAAAAAATAATCATTCAAACATTCTTACTCACTGATCCTGTCAAGAGTGCTTGAACGATGCAATTTAACTACGTGCTCCATTTTTACTCCAAAGATTTTAAAATTTCAATTTGAAAAATAAACAGAGAAAACGAGAAAGATTTTCTCCACTACTAAATTTTAAGCAGTTTGTAGCAAATGTTAAAGTGCTTAAACAGTTGATTAATCTGGGGTCGTCCTGATTTGTTCAGCTCAATATTTAGTTTGTGTAAAAAAGGTTGAATACTTCAGGATGCAAGTAGTTCATACCAAACATTTTTGTCTGTCTTTACGCTAACAAACCAAAGTCACTGATTGTAAATGGAAATGTTTTACTGCAAGTTTGGGAATGTTTGGTTGGTAAAGGACACAAGTGACTCGCCAACATAACACCTTCCACTGTAAATAAAGTGGGAGTTTGCTTTTCTGTGGTGTTAAAAGCCTAAAGGCAACAACCTCAGTCCTATCTGAATATACAAGCAAATATCTGAAAGACATAATCAATACTTCCTTGAAATTGAACTATTAGACTGATTTAATTTAGAATCAAGGATATCAGTGTCATCGATTTTATCTATAGAGTGAGCTTTAATTTAGCTTATATTGTTTAATATTTCTGTAATAATGAAGTGCATTAAGTGTGAAAAACAATATCCCTCTGTCTGTAATAAGTTGCAGTTATTGTGGGCAGTGCTATACATTTTTTTTCTGTCTCTTTTTTATTTTTGCATTTCTTAACCCAGAAATAAGTGTTTCTGCCTCTACGTGGCTCCTGACTATGTGAAGCTCATGTTCTCCCTCAGTGTTTCTCGCTGGCCTTGAAAGGTGTTTTGCTTCAGTGCACTTTGGTCACCTATTTGAACAATGCATGTGTCTTTTATAGCAGCTGAAAGCTGGGGAAATTGCCTTTGCATTTAATTATAGACTAAAACGGTTGGGAGGAGGCAAATGTGCCAAGCTGATTCTATGACACAAGACTAAAGATTAAAAACATTTTGAAGAACTATTTTTTTAATGCCAATTTAAAGATCTACATGTTTTTTTTTTCTTTGCTAGTTGTTTTATTTTTCCATCTGTCTGTCCTACCCTTCACGACGGAAATAATAGGCTTGTTCCTAGTAGCACCTTCACATGGGTTGATCCTGAGAGGATGAAGGGATGATAAAGAGCTCTATTCATAGAGCTTGAAACAAGGCTGAATTGTGTGGAGGCAGAGTCGTAACTTTCAGCTACGGAGACAAGAGGCTCTCGGTGTTTTTGGCCTCTTCGTCAACGCGGGCTCATTGATGGGTTTCAATAGCAGATGTGAAGGGTTCTACCTCTCCTACGAAAACACCTAGTTCCATCGTCGCTCCCCATCCCAGCTTTTATGATGAGGAGAACGCAGGAAAAAGCCAAACTCTTCCTGATAAAACGCATCGAGGTTCTGTGTGTGTGTGTGTGTGTGTCGACGCACAAATGGAAAAGCAGACATTTATTTTTCAGCTCCAGCTTGAGCACTTAGACACCTGGTCTCATGACAAAAGCCATCTCTTAAAAGACTTGAGGAGTTAACAGTCTCCTTATCGTGATTCTTTTTTTGTTGCTCTTTGTCGTCCTCTCAGCAACCTCTCAGTTCTTGTGACATTTCTGTATCCACCGTCTTCTCCTCTGTGACTATCAGAATAGTTTTAAGAGACCTTGGTCTTTTTATTAGATTTTAACATTTTCAGATATCACAACTAACCGCTTTTACTAATTTAATTTGTCTTTATTTATTTATTTTTATTTGACTAGAGCTTGTATCACAGCAAAAAAAAAAAAAAAACAACAAAAAACTGATGTTTTGACACAATAGCATTTCCTACAACTCAAGTACTTCGTTACATTCTGGTGTAAAAACCCAAACCATTGCCCAGCAGTTGGTTAATTGGTGCTGTGGGAATGTGTCCATATTTACTCCACATCTCACGAGCTTGTAGTAAATATGGATATTTATGGGTAGGTATTAAAGAGCCCACTTGGATTTGATGGGGATGGAACACCTGGCTACACATTTTTATTCACACTGCAGTTAATACGCGAAAGGCTTGCTCGGATTGAGACGTCACAATTTTTCTTCGAAGAAGCACATTTAAAAACCGGTACATCACACATGAAAACCCTACAGATAACGCCAACACATTTTCAACTGAATGATGATAGATTTACTCAATGTACCTATTAGTGTATATCAGTGTGTGGCCTGATTTATTCTGTGTAGTCAAAAATGATAAATTACAACAGAAATGTTAGATCCCACACAGCCTGCAGGATTCTTTCATTTATGTTGTGAATAGAGGTACCAGCAGTTCTGTGGATAAACCGATTTGTACTGGCATTTGGTAACATTTAAGAGACTTGCATTTGATTTTTGTTCCCATTCTCTCTCTCAAATTATAGGCACATACGTTTAAGCGTAAAATTGGTATGTGATGTTTGGTCAGTATCCACAGTAAGCGAACAATGAAGCTGAAAACTGAGCCATTTTGCCACAACTGTGATTTTCCAACTCCATTTTATTTGTTGATGTTTTAGAATTAGCCTCTAAAACATCTGATAGCAGAATACAATGGCTCCTCAAACTGTTAACATTCAAAAATGATTTATTTGGTAATAAAAACACATCAAATATCACCACAAGAACAGCACGTCCACAGTAAGTGATGCATCATGACCTGGGGGTGTCTTTTCTTCAGATAGAGCTAAGGTTTTCAACCAGAATGGATGATGGTCTGAGTGGTTCAAAAATACCTGGCAAGTCTGCATTAACATGCTTTCACGTTTTGATAAAGTTTGAATGTATTCAGGTTTCGGTTCTAGTTGTTTTATTTTAATCTATGCAGGTTTTGGATCTGTACCCTTGTTAGTGTTTGGGTAAAATCATAGCAGTCTTTTTGTCCGTACAAATCTTCCCTTTGAGTTTTTATTACTTTACTGACGTGGCAAAAGAACTTCAGACAAATTCGATTTAATAATAGAGTATGTCTGCACCATAACAGTAAGAAAACGAATCCTCTAAAAGTGGGGATCACAGCCGTGCCTTCTACACTGCTAGCGCATTTTTAACTTAATTTTTTTATTATTTTTTTTTATTTTTAGTTCTTTTTAACTATTGAGCTGTTGTTCAAACCAATGAAGGGACATTTCATCAACTCATATTGCTTACATAAGTAGCTCTATGTAGAGCCATGAATTATGTCTGGTATATCTGGCATATCTCCTGTTTATATATATATATA
>NW_015113012.1:280053-284414 GCF_001443285.1 Poecilia latipinna
TTTTTTTTAACTCCACTATCTCAGGTGGAGACGGTGTTTGGCTCTCCCAACATGACGGTGGCTTATCACGTGACAGGAGGGGAGACAGTTTACCCTCCCTCTGTAGTAGCAGAGGGTTTGATGTCCTACGGCCGTGACAAGCTGATTGCAGACCTGCGACAGTACCTCCCCATGGTGACAGCCCTGCCTCTTCCTGTTGCTTTGTGGAGATCCAGCCCCGCCACTGGCTTCCAGCTTAAAACAGGTCAGCCGACTCTCACTCAGGGTGAAAACGAGTGTGTCACAGATCAGCTTGAGACTTTACAGTGTTTTTTTCCCCCCTGCTGTGATTTTACCCTGCAAAGAGAGGGGAAAAAAAATGCTTGTTTGTCACACCACACACATAAATTGACACATTACGTGTGCATAATGTAAAGTTTATAACACACAGTACGTCTAAGCCAAGTCTTACATTGTGCCATTCTTTGTGTTGCAGTGTTGCAGTTTGTGGGGGCAGGTGATGACCCCCGATCCTGTCGCTTCTTGCAAATGATGGAACAGAGACTTGAGAAGGTCTTTTCTGAGGCGCAGGCCAAAGTTCTCAACGCTAAAAGCCGACTGGCAGTTCAGGTAATGCGGCGACCTTAATTCGCCCGGGCTGGGCTGCTCTGCTACTGTTAGTCATCTGGCGTTTTATAAGATTTGGCAGCTTCAAACAAATGCAAATTGCTCACCATTTGTGCAAAATTCTCCCCTCGTGAATTGGGGTGTTTCTGTTTTTTATTTATTTTTTTTCACCGGCTGCTTTTCAGATGCATGGTAATTATGCCAGTGAACCTCTGTTTGTATTCATTTTAATGCGCTGTCACATTAAAGTGCACCATGTATTAAAGCTAATTTGACACTGACGCGTTTAAATAAAACGCTTTTATAGATAACTGTTCCGTTTTTTTCCCATTTGCTTCTGTCGTTTCCTACGTCTGCATCTTGTTTTCTTGCTAAACTGATATCTGGGTTTTTTTCCCCCATCTTTTATTAGATTCTGAGTGTTTCTCAGACACCAGGCTCTCCTGCTGTGTCTTTAGTCTACACTGTAAAGAACGGGACTGTATTTCTCAACGGAACAGTTGCCTCCAACCTTCTTGGTCAGTTTTCTGCTGAGCTGGTGGGCTACTTCCTCTTCTATCCTCCTCTTATTATTGCTGAGCGTAAGTTGCATTTTTCTTCTAGTCTGAAATAAATGTGTTAATGCAGAATTCAGCTGCTGCAAACAGTGTACACGTTTCATTAGGGAGTGCTTCTTTGGCAGCCTCAAATCTATTGTGTTAATTTAGAGAATGTTTTTATGAGCTGTGGTCCACATGGAGCCACTGAGTCCGTCTTGTAAAGTGCCTGTCAGCCTAAATGACTGCCGGTTTCCAAGGGATCCCGTGCTCTCGGCTATTCTGCAGCTTTTGAAGAAATATTCAGTCTTCATCTGTTTTAAAAGTGCAAAGATAAATAAGCAGTGACAGGAATCAGCAGGAGACTAAACAGCAGTCCCAGTGGGAGTCCAGTGTGTCTCCGCAAAAAGAAATACGACAGGCAAAGGTCTAACATAAAAAAAGAAGCAAGTAGTGGTTGGATGCGATTAAAAGAATCTAATTAATAAGAGGCTTTATGTTTAGCTAATTGTGATTAATCACATTTTTTTTTTCAAAAAACGATGTATTACAAAATAAGAAAAGTTATTCAATTTGAGCATTTTTTAAATGAATAAGTCTATAATAGTCATAAATGAAAAGTAATCTATACACTAACAAAGGAATCTGTCTTGGTTTATTAAGAACTGTTATACTGTAGTTATCCTATGATGCTCTGGTTCTTACTACCTTTAACATACAGCGGCTGTTACATTTTCTCTATATGAAATGTATTTTTTCTTAACATTCCTCTCCAATGAGTCTAAATACAGTATTATTATCTAAAAGGTGGAAATAAAAGCAAAGATAAAACATCTGGATTGAGAGCCCTCTGGCATGAGATGTGATCACATTTTCATCTGATAGTTTTCTTATCTTGTCTGCAGGCCCCATACCACCACAGATATTCTCTAATTTTAGGTTTTAAATGTTGAAGCTCTGTAAATATAAAGTATCCTCTCAAAAAAAAAAATTCCCACTTTTCTTGTATCGTGCACTGTTTATTAATTAACTCTCTCATCATCACTTGCCCTTTTACATTTGATATTTATTATTTAAACACTGTGTCATTTGCATTTTCAAAGCACATTAACACAATTTTTAAAAAATATATTATTTTTCTGTAATTAGTTTTTCAAAGTTAATGCTTTCAAGCGAGTCATCATGAATGAATACATTGTACGTATCTATTGCACTACATTCATGTATATATCTTTTTTTTTAATCAAGAATTTCCACTTGTTTTAGTTTAATAATTTCACAGAGATGCTTTGTTAAAATTTTAAATGTTTACAGAATTGTTTCTTTTTCCCATAAAGACTTTTCTGATACTTTTTGTAAACATAACAGCCATGCAACCTTGATAAACTATTCAGATTTTATATTACGAACTCTGTAGATTAATCTATTACCGTATTTTTTGGTAATATAAGCCGCGACTTTTTCCCCACACTTTGAACCATTCGGTTTATAGCCAGGTGCGTCTTTTCTGTGGATTTTTCTTCAACCGCCAGGGGGGGCTCTTTAGCGGGAAGTGAATCGTTGGAAGTCAAAATTGGAAATCAAAGAAGAAAGTGCTAATTTTCATTTAGCACATGCTAACAGCAGGCACGACTGAGAAATTTCTTCAAACTCATAACCCCTCATCATGGAAACCACACAAAGAAGTTCATAAGATGCAGCTTTTAAGTTGAAGGCTATCGATCCGGCAGTACAGATCGAAAAATACGGTATTTAGCTTATTCAGCCATCAATGTGCAGAGTAAAATTACACGCATTCGGCTTTCACGTGTTTCAGGATCCGATGATAATTCATGGAAATTATTCAAAGAAATACCTCTTTTGAAATGTGGACTGTGGACTCTAGCGTTGGGATGTCTGTGCTTGCTGCAGCATGCGCTACGTTGTGATTATATTTTTGGATGCTCTGATTTTCCCCACTCGCAAACAACAATAGTCTTTTCCAGCATCCTATCAAACAGCAAAAGTTAACCCTCAATGGGCCAAGACTGCTGCTGTTTCCGGCCAGAACCTTTGCATGTAAAAAAAAAAAAAAAAAAAACTGACGCAGATAATTACATTAATATTTTTAACACGGTAAAAATATATATGATTAAATAATTGAAATTAATGTTTGAGGAAGATGTGCTGTTTTCCTCTGTGCTGCTTGTATTTCCCCAGCTTTTGCTTGATACAAATGGACTTTCACTATGTGTAGAATAACGCTCAAAATCACAAAGGACTTGACGCTTGAGACATTTGAGCAGCATGAGTCACAACCGAGAGACTCGCTTTTCTGTTATACCTTGCGGCTGATCACAGCCTTGAGAGCATTTTTTTCTGCCTCTGGCAACAGCCAGCACTTGGAGCAATGTGTCTGTCACATTCCTGTGACAGATGTGATAAAAAAAAAAAAAAAAAATGCCCTGAGATGGTGTCTCTAGAACTGAGACTTTTCACTGAGCAGAGCAGATGGGTAAATATGTGGAACTTCTGATTTAAGTCCAGTTGAAACAAATTTTTTTTTGCCAACATCTAACAGGAGAAAATCACGAATGCTACAATTATTTGTCGTATAGTTGAAGGGGAAACTGTTGTGCAAAATGGGAATTTTTAATGGTTGAATATTTTTACCACGTCACATCCATCATGATGCAAACCTCAGATACTGGCTTGCAACAGTCTAGGGTTGTGGTAAAAAAAAAAAAAAAAAAAAACAAGCTAATTTTGTCTTTTCATGCTTAATTCTGCTTCCAGGCAGAAAACCCATAAAGACAATGTTTCTAAGACTTTGTGACTTTGCCAAAACTGAACAAGAAAAATTCTTGATACTGGATGCTTTTAGCATGCTCATCACATCCAGCTCCTATTTCTTTACATCAGGATTTTATAGTTGTTCTTTCTCAAACCACACATAAAACAGTAAAGATGTAGAGAACAACACCATCATTTTAAGTAACAGAAAACTTGAGGCTTGTTAAGACAACATCTTCCTGTTGGAAACATTATGCTGTTTGTTGAACGACGCATCCATTTGAATGATTTGGAAATAACAAGCTTTCCATTAAAATTAAAAAAATCTACAAGATCATAAAACTTAGACATATATAACCTTCACAAATATACTAACAGAAGAAATACAAACAAATTTCACAAGAACTCTGAATATCTCTGTTTATTTTTAAAATTGAAATCAAAATC
>NW_015113012.1:287668-311153 GCF_001443285.1 Poecilia latipinna
TTAACTAAAATAATGAATGACTCATGGTATATTTTCTAGCTTAACCTATATTGTATTGTTTTATTATTTCCCTTGGCACTCCAGAGTGAATGGATAACATTTATCAGGATTGAGAAACAAGTTTATTTTTAATCGGTAATGTTAGTTTAAATAAAATGTGGTTCATCTGAAAGCCTTTTATTTCTTGATTTGCAGCTGGTGTGTCCTTGGCAGAAACAGTTATGCTCGATTGCTACGAATCGCTACAGTGACTTACTAAAAGTAATCTGGAGTTTATCACTTATCATTTTACTGTCTTGGTTGCGTATTTTTCATCAGAGTAGATATGTGATTTATTTGTGGATGGTGAATAAGTGGCTCAGCCTGGTAAATAAAATGTGGTTGCATAAGTTTTCCCTGACTTTATGAGATGAGTGTGTGGATCCTGCGGCGGATTATAAGAGACAGACAAAACAAGAAGACAGATATTTATTTAAAAACATATGTAGGTTTTGTTTTCCAGTCTGAGAAGAACGGAAGGTTAGGATTTTTCCCCGAAATTCAATCTGGAAATAATTTTTCTTGTGATCTTAAGTAATTTTTAGTTTATTTTCTGGTTAAATGAAGATAAATGGAATGTCCGATAGAGTGAAGAGTCTCTTTCGTTTCTTTTTGTACTTTGTTGGTGAAGTTAGGCTGAAAGATTTGGTTAACTTACAGACCCATTTCGGTTTCCAAGCATAGAGATGAAGACGAGCTCCCCTGTAAAAGACACAGGAACTGACAGAAAGAAACTCAAACACAAAATACTTTAGACAGCTGTCATTTATTGTGCTTGTTTTTGCTGTACCTTAATGTTACCCTCTACATGGGTGGCACAAACATTGCTCCCTCATTTCAGAGGCAGTTATTGCAGCAGAAAATAAACAGTGGGTGATTTTCCACCACCCTGAGCTCTGGTCCTACAGAAGAGACCTGGGATCTCACAAAACTCAAAAGTGCATGCCTGCTGCTGCTCTGTGTTGCTGTGTGACTCTTGTGTAAGCTGGACTGCATGTTTCAGCTCTTTTACTCCCTCCCTTAATCTATTTCTCTCAAGAACATGAGGAAAGTTGCAGGGAAAAATTTTTTTTTGTCTGAAATTAAAAAATCAATTATAGGTGGAAAATGAATTATTGCTTTAAAAATTGTTTTACGGATCAAAATATATTTTTTTACTTTAAAAAAAAATGTCCAAAAGCCCTTCAATGGTTTATTCTCCCGCCGCTTATTGTAAACAGTTTGATTTGAATGCTTGTCTCTGATGATCCAACTAAGCCTGCCCATAGCAGATTTTGCTGACAGTTTTTCCAACCTATCTGTTGCCATTGCTCTTCTTCTTCTCACCCTTTCGCCCCCCACCGATCTTCCCCTGACACGCCTGAGTGTGCACTTATGCAAGTCTGCTTTAAGAGGCCACTGATGCAGCATTTCCCCCCCCAAACACCGCTGTGCCAAGCCCCCCCGGCACAGGAGCTTAATCAGGCAGGAAATACATGTAAGAGAATACAGAGACAACCAGAACTCATACGGCTTTAAGCACGTCGTCTCTTCTCTATTTGTCTGGCATTCAGAGATAACGAGGCTTTGAACAGATATCTCAACCACAGACAAGAAAAAAATAAAATATGGAAAATGTAAACTGTTGCCTACCCTTGTGATGTTTCTGGAAATTTTGACAAGACTCTTTCTCAAATACAAAATATGTGTCAACCATTTCGTCTCAGAGTACGGGGTAATCAAAGCCATTGAACTTATTGTAAATGTTTCCTTTTAATCACTCAAATCAAAGGTGGCATGAGAAAAGCTTTATAAAGTCAAAGTGCACAAGATTAAAGCTTGAAAGGAGGATGTGATTTTTATGCAAACGTTTCTTTGTCTTTGCAGCACTTGAATACCACAATCTGAACACGTCTGTTGAAACCAGAGACTTCTGGGTAGTCACAGGTAAGCATATCATTGCTCTAATTGGGTAAGAAAAAAAAATCGTCTTCTGAAACTTACTGAAGTATCTCAAAATGCATTTATCAGGCATGCATTCATTATTGAAGTAATGTTGTAGTAATTATATGATGGAATTAGAGCATAATTTGTTAAAACTTGAGAAATGTCTGCTTGTCTTCATCACAATTTCTTTCACTTTGATCTTAACTTACAGTTAAAACCAAATTTATACATACATTTGGCACATGCAGGTTTAAAGTAATCTTTTAAATTTAACAATGTTTCTGGAAGTGATATGAATATTTTGGATTTTCCTAATAATATAATTACAGGATGTAGCATACTTACAGGATATTTACATGCATTTTAACAAATGTAAAATTAACATTTATAAAAAAATTTAATTTAAATATTCTCTTTTGGGAGAGTGGTGTCTAATTTTCTATTGTATTTTCTGTTGTTCCAAATTAACATTATCTGCTGAACAAAGAATAAACCTCAATGTTTGAAAGCAGACTTGCACGTTGGCTTCAGGTATTAGTCTCTCAGATCAGATTTTATGGCTCTTAACCTGCACCTGCTGCAATATTAGGCTGAGTCAATACAAGGTCAGCACCTCCGTAATGAGATTTACTCCCACTCAACAAGACATACAACCAACAGAAATGCTTTTTCAGTTTTCAATAAAGTGGAGCACCTCTGTGGATGTTTCTTTCTTTCTTTCTTTCTTTCTTTCTTTCTTTCTTTCTTTTTTCTTTCTTTCTTTCTTTCTTTCCTTCTTTCTTTCTTTCTTTCTTTCTTTTGTTTAGCACCAGTAAGAAAGATAAAAAAAAAAACAATTTTATTTTTCTGTGCCTGCTTTTCTTTTTTTGCCTGTTAGATCACATCAAATTCATACATTTCAATAGACCTTTGAGTATTAAGTTATTAGATTTGAACACAGTTTGGTTTCTGAAAATAGATGTTTGCTTAAAATCTTAAAATTCAAACATATATTATGCCAATTTTATACATTAATTTGGATTTTTTTTTTTTGGTGGCCACAACATGATAGTCTAGGAGAATATGGCATCTGATCCACATAACCTCAGTCTTTGGAGATAAAGCTCAAAATGTTTAAGATAAATACAAAAAAAAAGTATATTCTTGCCTCGGTTTTAACTCCTTGCTTGAATTTGGTAAGTGATTTTGATTATGATAATGAGAAAATTTTCAGTGACTCAGATAATGCAAAAATAACTGGAAATGTTTATGACAGCATAAATCACATGTTATATGGCAACAAGTCAATGCATATTGGAACCTAAACATGGTTAAGACGACCTGTTACGTTAAACCAAATATTAGAAAGGGGAATTGAGGAGTTAAGGCAGTTCTTTTGGCAAAACCAGGTCCAAACCTGTCCTAGTAATGAGCCATCTCTAATAAAAAGTGTTTACTAATCCTATTAAAATCTGCAGGTATCCATCTTTGACTGACCACAACTTGTATGTGATGAACTGCCAATATTTCAGAAAGAGCACACTTTATAGGCAGTGTTTTGGTTTCTCTAAGTGAGGTTTAAGGGCTCTTTGAAGTTAAAGCTCCAGTTTCCCAGCCGAACACACATTTTGCTGTTGTCTTCTGTGACGCTGGAATCAAGACGTTTATGAAGCATCCACATGTCGTAATTCATAAGTTCTTTGCGGTGCTGTGTGAACATTGCAAAATGTCGGGATTTAACACTTTTACTACCAGTTATTTTCCCCAAACGTGAAAACACTCAACTTATTTTGCTTGTCCCCTTTAAGTTTTCATTTTAGGCTGTATAAACCAAAAGGACGTGTCAACATTTCTTACCCTCTTCTTGTTCTTTTTTTTATTTTACTCTTTGCCCTCAAGAACAGTTTACTATCTGTCTTAACAACCATCTCTCCACTCTCTGCCTTACGACTGAACTTGCAGTGATCCAGGATGTCGATAATGCCAGCCTGGAGGGACAGTACCAAAGCTTTGCCAGTCTAATGGAGCAGCGGTTGGCGGACCTGTTTGTGTTGGCGGGGCAACAGGGCACTCGTTTTAGACGAGCCACGACTGTGGGCAGCTTCACCGTCCAGGTACTAAAACAGCGGGCATCAGCTTATTTTGTCTTCTCTGATATTTTGCCAGACTGCCCCTGCGTGTTTATGAGAAGTCAGTGAAATGAAATTGTTTATGTTGGCTTCTTTCAAATGCTATGAATATTTCATAAGGCGCACACTTTGATAAACACTTTTGAAACACTCGAGATGAGTGCTTGTGGTCCGTGCCTCATAATTAGGGAGCTCCTCAGCTCGTCATTTACTAATTGCCCATCAGAAACAAGCCAGAGACCTTTCACCAAACAACTGCTCTTAACATTTCAGTTTAGTCATTTAAGCAGAATTGCACAAAAATGTAATTAACTGCTTAGCCTACTGCATCATTTTTGATGACTATGACATGTTGTCTTCCACCAGATGGTGAGCATCCGCAGAGTGTCCGGGCTAAAGAATCCAGCAGAGATGACCTACTACGTCCAGCATAATGGCATCCCTCTGTCTGGCACGTCAGCTGCCAAGGTCCTGAACACAGTGGACTCTCAGACCATGGCGCTCACCCTGGGCTACTTTGTCCAGGTGCAAGCAGAACGTAAGCACACTTCCTTTCTCCCATGTTTGACCATAAGGAACTTTTTTTTTAACAAACCCTTCACAGCAAGGTAAATGAAAACACGTGATTCACCGTCGGCTTGGAAAGAAGAGCTGGCTCTGGGGGTGAAGGGCCCAGAAAAAGGCGGGTTGCTCAGTAATCTCCTTGAAATGCTCCCAGCAGGACGGTGTTTGTTTAAGGCTGCAGATCTGCTCAACGCTAAGAGGGAAAGAGAAGTGGAGAAAGGGTGCGCACACGCAGCGTTTTCTCATAGATCGTAGCCTACAATAGCTGAATCAGGGCCTCTGTATATCAGATTGAGCTGCACGATGTCACTTGGCGAAGGCGACTAATGATTCTGCATGTTTTAGAATGTCGTCTTTTGTTATTGCTTTAAAATCTCTACCCTTATATAATCTTTGCAGCTACTGTAATGTCCAGACTAGAAGCCACTGCTTTTTTCACACGTTTTGAAAACGCTGTGGCGACAGTGATGCGGCCAATAATATGGATGTTTAACTTGAGACGAAAGAGAGAAAATGAAAGAGAGACTGAGGAAGTGTGTGACGAAGTCATTCTGAGGCTGTTCAATTCCAACACTGAAGAAGGCGACTTTACTAGTGTTGGCAGGGCAGGAAGATGAAGATAGCAGTCAGTGGTTGTTCCTGGTAGGCTGCCATATTTTATTTTGTCTTAAGCAGCCATGTTCAGAAAAACATTTAGTACATATTAGTGCATAGTACTGAAATAAAAAAAAGCTGTAAATAATACTTTAACAAAAATCTTCCTGTGTAACATATTTCTGTATGAATATCTCATGCTACAACATGGCAGATACACAAGTGTGACATTAAGAAATGGCGAAACGTCTTTCTGCTTTTTCAGCTGTGGTCAAGAACCCTCCAAATAACCTCTGGATTATTGCTGCAGTTTTGGCCCCGATCTCAGTGGTAACACTCATCATTATCATCATCACAGCTGTGCTGTGCAAAAAGAACAAGAACGACTTTAAAGCTGACGCCATTGGTAACCTCAATCCCAGAGCCAAGGTAAGTTTCCCTCTATCAGTCCTTTAACTTTAGCTGTGCAGTTAGTTCGGTCAATTTCCATGCTCGCTAAATATTACAATTATTTGTTGTTTGTTAGTATAAAGTTAATCAGCTAAGAAAATGTGCTCTTTTATTGTGTTTTTGTGCTTTGTGTGTCAATGTAAAACATCTACTGATCATGGATCATATTATTAAATACCACACTAAATGATTTCTCCAAACCTCCTTGGGCATGTTTACCTTTAATAAATATCTGCAGTAATGAGTTTTTTTTTTTTTTTCCTGTGTGTCTGAGCCAAGTGATGGAGATAATATTTGACGTCACAGATGCTGTCTGACCAGTTGACCTTCCTGTCCATCCATGACATGTGTAACATTCATTTGAAGAGACTTTTTATTCCTCAAACTCTCAGTTTGAGTTGCACCATCGCTCCTTGACCCACCAGTATAATTTAGGCTATTCTGATAGCACAATTATTGGCAGAAATGACAGTGCTGGCTGACAGTCAACCACATCAGGGAAACAACGTTGGTTAGATTTTCGAATTGAAGATATTGTCACCTTCACTACTGTGGTGAACCGTGATTACACTGGACTCACCACAGGACGTCTATAAATCCCTCGATTTGTTAAATCTCCAAGTTGCTGCTCTTACACAACATTTATCTTGACTTTCTCCTCCTCAGTTGATGAATCATCACATATATCTTACTTCATGACTTCATGAGTGTAAATTGTACCCTTTTCTGTCAGCTATTTTGTTATTGTTTGGATACTGCGCAGTGTGTTAATGCACTGGTTTGCCACTCCAAATGTAACTACATCACTCTCCTGTAAAAATTTTGGTTGGATTCTTAGCAAGCTTGTTCTCACTTTTCTCATTTATTACTTTTTAAAATAGTTCCCGGTGTCGCACATGACATTTAATATGATTGAACCAAACAACCCAAACCCAATTACCTAAACTCTTTTAATCCTTTCAGTCTTTATTTGGGAGAATCTCAGATAATCTGGTAGCCAAACTTAGATCTCGCTTTGCACCTTTTTAACATCCTCCTTTATGTTTTCAGATGGCGTATCGGAGGGATGTGAGCTATTATCACCAGGTATCTATTTCTCTGTAATTCTTCTGATTAGTAATCTGTGTTTTTATTTCCAAGGCTCTGCTGAGCATGCCGTGGGATTTGAATGGGATTCTGTTCAGAGAACACTGCTGATATAATTCAGTAAATCCAGCTGTGCTGATGAAAACCAAGGATATAACAGCACTTCAGAGTAACGACGCTTTCAAAAAGTAATTTTCTGGGAAGCAAGGCTAATATTGTCCTTTCTTCTTATTGTAGCTGTCTCTAGATAGCAGGATTTAAAAGGTTAGGCCTTATAGAGCAACGGTGTTATGCAGGATGTTTTAAGCAGAAAGGTCTTTTCTGCCTGAGTACATGCAAATACTTATAGTGCTTTCACATTGAGATGATACACTTGTTTATCTTGTTTTGGTCTTTGCATATATCGGAGCAGACAAATTAAAATGCAGAGTGTAGCTAACGGCAGACCCCATCGCTTTCTCTGCTGATTCATTCATAGTGCAGTAAAATCTTATGCATTTCAACCAAAGCGGTGATCAGATTCTAACTACGGAGCAGTTATCACACGCACAGAGGAAGCTCCTGTTATCTCGTTTTATAAAACAGAGACCACTAAAATCATTTTCATTAACCATCACATGTGTTCTGCCAGGATATTTGACATATTTCATTTTCAGAGTACACCGTGAATACTTGCTACTAAGGAATATGGAAGCAAAGGAAAGCTCCTGAAAAAAAATGCTCAAAGATAGTGACTCCTAAAATTTTATAAAGACCCTCGCATTAAGCCCTCCGCAGTACGGAATGTGCAAACTGAACCCTTTCATCATGCTTACTTGTTAGTGCTTCCTCTTTAAAGACTAGCAACAGCAGCACTTTCAATAAAACTCTCAGAGTGTGTGTGTGTGAGTGTGCTAAAGAAGATGAACGTTCAACGGGAGTATAACACATTGATTTTGCAGTTTGGCCCGGCTGCTCTCGGGCAGTGATGTGTGTCAGACAATTTATGACTCCGAGATGACAGCAGTCGTAAATTTTTCAGCATATATTTGCGTGAGTGGTCTTCTATTCATAACCATACCGACACCACATTTTACACAAACTTGGTTTTACACTTTTATCTTCTCTTGCATTCTGCTGAGCTTAATCAGTGGGTTTCCACAAAGACCGGTGTATCTCATCTTGTTGACTGCTGCTGTTTGGTATTTATTATTTAACCAGAGACAGGAAGAACATGAAGAAGAGTCACAGTTAAATCTGTGCTTATCTATTCAAAGGCGTGACGTGCGGTAATCCCAGTTCCGCTTTTTAAATCCCTTTGACTTTTAAGGATGTACTCGGCAACTATGCCGAGAAGCTTGTCTGTGCGAATCTTGCGGCGGACTCATACATGTCTTTGCATTTTTTACACCGAACTGCATTTTCTGAGCAGAAGGGGGGAAATTAGTTATAAAAAACTCTCTCCTGTCACTCTTTATTCCTGCCTAACACGTCCATCAGCCAGTCCAGGGATTTGACTATGCCAAGCAGCACCTGGGCCAGCAGGGAGGAGATGAGGAGACGCTGCCTGTCAGTCAGGACACTTTAGTGATGTCCCTACAAATCCGGGACACATCACTGTCGCTAGAAAAGGCACTGCAACAAGACGGGACAGCCAACAAAAAAAGTCACACTGCTGACAAACACAAAAGGTAAGATACTCCCGCTGTTCCTCTCTTCAAGCTATGATCTCTGTTACCCTTTTATTTTCCAAAACTGTGTCAAAGCTATAATGTTGAATGTTGAAGCTTTGGTTTAGCATTCTGGGAAAAAGAATGGAGATGAAGCAATACCTCAGTCTAGTCGGAAATATAATTTTGATTTGTGCATCGTTGCATAGTGAGAGCATGGCCAAAGCAACTTGTGTTTTCAATACCGTGCAGTTAAAAAGCTTTTATTATTTATTTGTCCTGCAGTGTGAAACTTTCTTTGAAACAAATATGCATTTTACAACCTAGAATATGCGGCACTAGTAATATTGTATTGGTAAACTAACGTCAAAAGCCGTTTGGCTGAATCAAAAATGAATGATGAAAAATAAGATAAGATGTATAGTTTTAAATAGCCTAAACATTTTCTTTTCAGCCCCTCAAAAATGTTGACCTTGAATTACTTCAACTCACCTACTTTTTGACCTAAATTTGTGATTCTGGTATTGTTGATGGAGGAGACTGGTACTGTGAGACAGATATTAAGAATAAATTAATAAATAAACTAATAAAAAACAGATAAATAGAGAAATTAATTTTGCCACTCAGAAAGAGATTTGTTAGGGGTTTAGCAAATGTATACAGCTGCTTATTGCCCCCACCAACAGGGGGCGCCCCCATTTAAGATTAGTAATAAAAATGAGAACTCAAAGTTCACCGAATATTCTTTATTTATTTATTGTTTAGTATGGTTGACATTAAGAAGTTGATAGGTTTTTATTTAATTCAAATTGATCAATTCTGTTTTTCTCAAGCAGCAGCTGTTGATACCAGGTTGCTCAGATGATACGTTAAAGTTTCTTAATTTCCTTTTTCGGTTTTATTTAAAATTACACCAGATTTCAGCTGCAATATTTAACAAACATGCTAGTAAAAAAAAAAATCCATGCATTCATACTTGGTGGATACAAAATCCTGCACTTCATTTGTCTTCTAATCACAATTTTCTTTCAGTGAAAGTGAACTACACGCCTCTGTTAGATTAACACTTCTTTGTGTCTTTCTCTTTGCAGCATTGCCTGCTTTAGAGTTTTTCATTGCTGTTATCAATTTTAACAGACTATTAGGGGTTAGAACATGATTCTTTGATCTCACAGACAGTCTTATAGTTTTTTTTTTCTCAGCTAAGGACTGATTAGCTCTAAGTCCAGCAAACACTACAGTGTTTGAAGTCATGGGAACAAGTATGAACACAGCAACTGTACAGTTAATCTGCGAAGCAGTCGCGGCTCATTATAGACATGAATACACATTGTTAGAAACATATGCTCAACCATACAGTACGAAATGCGGTTTAAAAAAAGCAAATCTTGAACTCGTTGTCATTTTCTGACAATTTCTTCAAAGACATTACAGAATTTTTTGCAGTTTTCTCAGAGTAATAAATGTCATAATCTCTAAGGCTTTTAAAAATGTTGAAATTGTTTTTTTTTCTTCTCCTACTTTTATTCCAGGATTTGTTTGTTTCTCCAGCTATGTGACATAAATGAGTAATTAATATACAGTGGGAAGTTCCTGGTCTTTGACACAGGCAGGGTTCAAATGCCAACGTCAGGACATTTGCTGCATTCTCCATTCCCTCTCACTGCTTGCTTTCTGCCTGACAAATGTGGTAACAACGGTGTAATTTGGAGATAATTTTCTTATTTTAAATTTTTTTTAGTTGTTTATAAAAACATACCTAGGATAAATGAATTTGACACAAGTGAAATATTTGTGTAATAGAGATTTTTCTATTTCATGCTATTTAGCTTACGTCCAGCAAGACAGCTTGGCCGTGCAAGAAGTATTCTTTAAACATGCATAATGGTTTGGATATTTATTTAATTTTGTTAAACACATTATGGTTAATGGACAAGAGCTTTAGTGGATATCAGGGAAAAGGTGAGGTTGTAAAAAAAGGAAGGGATGACATAACCTGGCTGCCAGCCCAGCTTCCTGGGAACTTAACCGCCTTTCCTGTTGCTATGGTTACTTGCAGCAAGTTGCCAAGTGAAGACGGTTCCGTCATCAGCGACGAATCAGAGAAGCTGAATTCTAAGAGGGGCCTGACGGTGCCGAAAGTCACAGCGCAGCAGAAATCGACAAAGGAGGAGGCCCGCAGGAGGGACGGTGAGAGTCGCACGTAGATGCAAATACAAACGAGTCATTTTACCGCTTCTTCGCTGGCAAGGTCAAGAGCTTAAAAGAAAAAGCAAAGCAAAAAATATATCTTTTCCCTTTTTGGATAAAGATGTTTGCACTGTCTAAGGTTTTCCATCGTACAACGGGACAGTTAAAAGGAATGCACTGGCACTGCAGCGTTTTGGTTGTCAGAAAGGTAACCACTCCCCCCCCAGCCCCCCAGCAGTAGGTGGAGATGGACCAAATGAATATGCATGAGACAGACACTTTGCTGAGACGTTATGGTGTGTTTGACTGCTGGGTACTGTGACAAACCAAGATGAGCACGCACACACACACACACACACACACACACACACACACACACACACACGGTCTAATACTCAACTCTTATAAGTCCAGAAATACCGTGTGAAATCTCATAACTCGTTGTTCCATTAAATTTTGTTCTACTTTGAATAATGTCTTGTTCTGTCCCCTGTTCTGAGGCTAAGTGCTCCAAATGTGGCGGACACAAGTAAAAATTCCTCCAGTTCCATCTCTCTGCTTGTAAATTTGATCAAATTTGTCAGATTCTGATTTTCCTAACGGCTGGATTTGAATAATTCAACTGCTGAGTTCGGCGAAACTGGAACTCAGTCCGTTTTTTTTTTTCTGAGGCTGGATAACGGACAAAAGTGCAGAGTCAGTTTCTTTCATTTATCACACAGATGCATTACCACAACACTGGAAGCCAAAGCTGTCCTTGTGATCTATTGTTGCTATCTACAACTTCATTTACTGAGACAGATGACTTTTGTGTGATACAATTCAGAAACTGATGGTTCACATTCTTCTTTTTTTTGGGGGGGAGGGGATGGAAGTAAGGGAAGAGGGCGGCCAGACAGGCGGGATGACAACTCTCCCCCCATTTGATTGATACGGTAATGATTATTGGTATTTGCTGTCTCTTTGTTTGTAAACTTCTGCTCTTGTCTTCAGATCCATACGACACATCTTCTGGCTCCCTGCAGCTCATTTCCATAAAGCCTGTAACTGCACAGACAAATTGCTCCCACCCTGCATCCTCCGACCGCAGCCAGGACTCGGCCATCATCAACGGAGAGGTGATTTACACCCACATCTACACTTAGACAGATGTTGGTTTTTATTGAGCAAGAACGTTACTTGGAGACATGGTGCTGTAAAACAGTGATGGCCCTCTTACAGATTTCTCTCTCTTTTTTGTCGCACTTGAATGGTTTAAATCATCAAACAAATTTTTATGTCACAAAAAGATATTCTTAGTATGAAATCACTGAGATCAACCATATTTTTTTTTTTACTTCAGTATGAATGGCCACATCTTGTTCACTCTTCTAGAACCAGGAAATGACTGTAATAGAAACTGCCTGAAGTAGCCTGAACAGCATCAAATTATGTCCTGATCTAAATGAAAACACAGAAGAGAAATAAATTGATTAAAGTCTCTGTTACAAATAAGTTTTTGTAGGATTTTGGTTTCCAGCTACCCACAGTGAGAATGATTATCCATAAATAAAGACAATGTGGAAAAGTGGCAAAACTTCCCATGTGAAGACCAATACTCCAATAATAACTACCGTATTTCTCGGACTGAAAGCCGCTACTTTGTTCCCACGCTTTGAACCATATGGCTTTTCTGAGGATTTTTCTTCCACCACCAGGGGGCTCTTTAGCTGGAAGTGAATCACTGGAAGTCAAAATTGGAAATCAAAGAAGAACTCGCTAATTTTCATTTAGAACGAGCACATGCTAGCAGCAGGCATGACGGAGAAATGTATTCAAACTCATATGATGCAGCTTTTAAGCTGAGGGCTAAAGATCTGGCAGTACAGGAGGGAAATGGAGCCGCTGCTCTGCCTTAACGAGTCCATGGTTCGGCGTTGGAGACGCAGGGCTGCGTCTTTAATTACAGATTTAGTCCTTGTGGAAAACCAAGAGCGGCGGAGATGCCAGCGGCTTATATATGTATGCTTCCAGTTTATTTTTATTGTTCCCCGAAAAATTGTAAAAACTGTTTAACTCTCTTGTCTCCATTATGGAAAACTTTTTAAAAATGAAAAAGAGACTGGGAAAAACAGCAATGATGTCCAGAAGGAACATTAATGCTTGTTCCCATTTTTCCAAAAAACTATTCTGTGGACTGATGCAAGACGCAGGAAATATTTTGAATGTGTGACCATCTGTTAAAACTCAACACTGCATCTTAGAAACTTAACATCATGCTAACAGTCTTACACAGTGGTAGTATTGCAATGGCCCGGAGCTACCTGGATATACGTAAAGGACATATTTGAATCTTTCTTCCAGGTATTTCACTTCTTTCTTTACTTTGTCAAACCTCTGTGGTAATTTCCATTGCTCAACACTATTGTGGATTTTACTCTGTGAAAATTGCTTATTTTGAACTGAACCTACTATACATTTTAGAAATTATGTTGTAGCTCACTGTTTAATTAGATTACCCAACAGAGAATTCCCATGCCTCTGGAAACCCTGAAGCGCCATCACTTTAAAAGTCTCTGGTTATTTTGGATACTCTGAATCAGCTGTTTTATGCCGCTTTAATACCTTAAATTTAATCTCTTCTTTCATTACTTAAGCCTTATGAAAAACCCTTGTCACCCTGCCATGAACTTGCGCGTTTGCTCTCGCCAAGCATTTCTCTCATGGCAGATATTAGAAGATAATTTACCTTTCCACACACCGTTGGAATATAAGATTTCTCTATCAGAGATAATATTTTAATAACAATTCACCAGGAGTGACTGCAAAGTCGTTCACTCTTTATGCTGATCGACATGCATTCCTGCTGCTCACGATGGACAAGACTCCGGATATCCTCATTATCACTTTGATTTTCTTGTTTTGTCACTGGAGAAGACAGACTGTATGATTTCCTTTCACTTAGAATACGTTTGACTTTATTTGTTGTGTTTGCATTGTGGTAGCTGCCTAATCCAATTGCTACGTGTCAAAACAAATGCAGAGGCTTAATTGTCTCACTGAAAAAAACTATTAAGTAGCATCACCAGGCCATAACTTCCTTTGTTTAACAAGAGAAAATGCACTTCTTTAATTTAATTTAAATCATATTCAACCCACAATCTGTACCAGAAGAATCAAGATGAATACTCTGTGCATTTTTAAGTTTTGATCACCTTGTGTTCAGTTGCACTTGTTGGTCTGCCCGCTCTTCAGGTCAACTTGGCGTTGAAGCAGAAATCAGACATTGAGCACTACAGAAACAAGCTGAGGCTAAAAGCTAAGAAGAAAGGCTATTACGATTTCCCGTCCACCAACGGCAGCAGCAGCGGCGGAGGTCGAGCCCTGGTGCATAAACAACGGAGCGACTATGAGAGGGAAGTCGGTGAGCATGGCAGACCTCTGGAGCCGGACGACGAACGAGGGTCCACATTCGTCAAGTCTCACAGAAGGTAAGAGCAGACTAGATGGAGTAGATGTATTTTGATACATAGAGGCTTTTTGCCGGCAGATTTTTGCAAAATCTGTTCCGTTGCTGTCAGAAAATTTCGGCTCTTTATATCAGGCTGTCTCATTCATCGACGCTCGGTTCTTCACCCAGGAGATAACAGCTTTCTAGGATATATTGGTATGTCTTTCACCCAGAAACTTATCTTGCAATTGCATGTCACCTTTGAATGGACATTTTTTCCCCCCATTCCTTTTAGGAGAAATAAATTCAACCAGATTCACTAGGATTTTTATCTTTCTGAGAATACAAAATCCTCCAGGTCTGGACTGGGGACGTTTCCTGAGGCCATCTCATTTTCCCAGAAATACGGCTGTGGTTCTTATGGTTTACTCTCAGAAACATAATCATATTTGTATCCGTCTCCCTCTTTGTCTGGACGGTGCCCTCAGCTCATCTTGCACAAAATTATCTTTTTATCTTTTTGGATGCTTCTAGTCCTTCTGCTTTGAGTTATCACACAGTTCAATATGTGTCAATAATGATATAAATTTCACTTCACCACAGATCCATCTTCATCACTTTGGCATCTGTTTCATCGTTCTACCACACAGTGACTGATTTGTAATTTGCTGCATCAGTGGATTCCTTCTGTTCCCTGTGAAATATATAAAGGGAAACATGGATATAAAACATAGTAACTATTTATTTTTTTTTATTATTTATTTATTTTTTTTTTTAAATCTACCAGATTTTACATCTTGCCCAACAAACCTTAATGAACTTTTTGGACTTGGAAAAGGGAATTACTATCTTTTCCACGGCATGCTGGGACCTTGCCGTGGGCCATTCAGTGCTCATGCCACCAGAGCCAAATCTGGTTCTGGGAGCTAGTGAACTCTGCCAATGTGATTCTGTCCAAGGTTTTTATGGCCACAATCTCTTGTTACTTTCAAATAATAATAATAATAATAAAAAAACGTACATCTACACTTTCCGGCACTATTATTTTCAAATAACTTACCAAAATATAGCCACAAACTTTAATGTTTTTTTGCCACATAATTGTGAGTTGGAATGAAAATCATACATTGTTCCCACATTTTTTTATTTTTATTTTTTACAAATAAAAACCAGTGTTGCTTACCACACTAGCATCAATGTGATACTGATGCAAAGTATTATTGATACTTTGGATTGATCTGCCCACCTCTACTGACATGCATCTTGGTATCTGTTAACAATATTTTCCCTAATATGGTGTGTAATGACACACACTGACTATATTAAGAGATAAAAAGAATAATAAAATCTAAAACTCTTGTAGTTGTTCGCTAATGTGTGACCAACATTTTTATTTTTATCTTTGTCCTCTTCAAATTTAACACCTTCTTTGTCAGCGCCAGCCCTTTCAAACAGGAGTCCAATTATTTTCCTCGCCTTGTTCGTCGTGCCTCAAGCAACAAACCGACGAGGTTCATCTTCTGCTTCTTCTGCTGAAGGCACACGAAAGGCTGACCGAATAATTCGAACACTTTGAGTAAAGAATCGCTTTGCTGCAGGTTTGATTTGTGTTGCGCTCACTTGGTTTACTCTAATTGGCAGGCATTCCCAGGTCGGACAGATGGCCTATCGCAGCAGACAAAGCCTAAGCAGTCCAAGTCCCGGAGGAACTGAGATGGACCTCCTTGTAATGAGAGAGAGGCCCAGAAGAGGCATCCGCAACAGCGGCTACGATGTGAGTCCCGTGTCAACACCCACCAACCGTTTCGACTCAACCTAATCAGCCAGTTAGCAGCTCAAAGGCATTTTTTTATTTATTTTTTTTTTCCCAGAGCTACAGCTTAAAGGAGTGATGAAAAAAATGACACATTAAAGAAATGTGTTGTTTTAATGGCCAATGTGAGAGCTAACTTAAATGCACAGTTCCTCTCATTAGGGCTTACAGTTGCAAACTTCCCAAAACCTTTCTGGACAACAACACTTGTCCAGAAGAGCTTGGACATTGTTGAAGATATTGGCAGAGAAATTTTATACTGTAGAGGTGTAGTTAACAGAGACTTTGGATTAATTATACTCCAACTTTGGCAAATGCCAAGACCTTTAGGAAATGCAGACTCTTGTTGCAGAAATGTAACATAAGTTCTAATTTGGTTTTTCTAAAAGAAAATGTGACCAAATTCCACAGATCAAGTAACTGGGCAACGCTAAAAAAAAGTCGGCTCCACAACTGTAACATATGCAATTAAATGGGAACCTTGATTTCAATCTGTAGAGACTCACACAGAGAGAGAAACAACAGTTAGACAATTTTATTGGACCGAGAATTTGGCGCTCAAGAGTGGTTTGAAGTGTTCTGCAAACTGTGAGCAGACAAACGGGCAATTTATAATTAAATGTAAAGATTTATAAAGGATTGCTGGGTGATGTGCAGCTGTTTTGCTGTTTGTCTAACACGCTTTTATGGTCTTGAAGTCAGAGTATTTTTAGCGTCACAGAAATTCGAAACATTTTTCTAAATTTCTATTTCGTTAGAAAAGTGCAGGCGTCGTTAAATGGAGCATTTGTGCAAACTGATGGTGCTTCGGCTCTTTTTGGCCTACACAAAAGATGGCATCAGAAATCTCGCATTGGTCCAGTGACGAGCATTCACCTCACCATCACTAGGGGATTGAATTGCAGAGAAAGTATGACACGTCCATCTGGGGGAAAAAAAATAAATTCTTATACTTCTATGACCATGTGTTGGCTTGCACTGTGTTTTTTCATGAGTCCTGGCCTTGTTGAATACAAAGGGAACCGGTCTGGCTGCAGATTTAAGTCTCTTCCCTTTTTCAGGAGGGCTGATTTATGAGGTGCTCTGTGCTGGCTCTACTGTGGCTGCCCTCTTTTTGCACAGGAAGTAGGGCAGCCTCAAATTGTATAAATTTGTCACTGTGCTGGACTGCTCAATAGATGGACATAGTGACAAAAAAGTATGTTAAAAGATAAAAAAAAATGATTAGGACAATAAATACTGCTCTCAAAAGCGTACGCACCCCATAAAAATTTGACCATGATCAATGTTTTCAAAACATATTTGTATTGACAGTGTTGCAGTTACTCTGGACACGTCAAATGAAAATCAAATTAGTTGAAAAAAACATCACATGTAACTTCAGTCTTTAACAATACTTGATTTAAGCACCCTTTAAAAAAAAAACAAAAAAAAAAAAACAAATGTAAAGTATTCAGTCTTCTCTTTGTCACCAGTGATAATAAATCACTTGAATCGCAAGTTGGGTTCAAATCCTGATAACAGCAAATAAATTTCAAAGGAATATCAAATAAACTCATTGTACAAAGGATCATTCAGGAGAAGGCTTCAAAAACTCCTCTGTGCTGTAAATCCAACGTGGCACAATGAAGGTTTGGGTATCATCAATCCTTAAGGATCTACATGAATTTCTTCTCAGCACTGGACGTATTTCACAACAATCTCCTTCATCTTTATTGTGTCCAGACTAAGAAGTAGGGTTACTGTAAATAAAACACCCAGTTCTGACTAAAAAAAGAAAGTCTGAAACCTTGTAGTAGAATGCAACGAGGTCTGATGAAACCAGACTGGACCTTTTGCTAGAAAATCTTAAATGCTTTACACAAAACAAACACTGAAAAGTGCCAGACGAATAACACGCCCACGTTGAAACTTTGTGGGGATAACACCATCTTTCTCTGGATTCTTTGTCACATTTAACTGCTTTTCCATTTGTCTTCAGTTCTCATAGTTTTTGAAGAGTCAGTTGAGTCTAATCTATTATATATATGTGTATATATTTCGCAGACTGAGCCGGAGCTAATCGAGGAGACAAACGTTGATCACCTCCTGGGGCCACGTAGGTACATGTACGGCCGTGGCCTTAAAGGCCACTCAGAGACGTCCACTCTGAGCTCACAGCCGTCCATCGACGAGGTGCGACAGCAGATGCACCTGCTGCTGGAGGAGGCGTTCAGCCTGGCTTCTGGGGGCCAGTCCACATCTGGAAGGCACGGCCACCACCAGCAGCCCCCTCCGGACCAATACAGCCCTGCGCGTCCTCTCCCGTACGCAGACGTGGTCAGCAGCGTTCCGGGCACCATGAGCTCGGGGCGGGGCGGACTCCACTGGGTGCCATCTTACGGAGCAGATATTTATCAGTGCAGCCTGCCTAAACCTGTGAGTTGGAGAAGCTATTTCGTCTTTTCAAGTGACCACTCCAAAAGCAAATTGTTTAAACAAAAGAGCTCTCACTGTCGTTTAAGGCCTTTCGCTTCACCCAGCTTCCTGAGATGGCCGTGGGTTCTCCGCCTCCGCTACCGCCTCGCACTGGACCCCCTCACAGAACCTCCTTAAGACGGTAAAAAAAAAAAAAAAAATGAAGACACCCATAAATGAAAAGAGGAGTTCGTTTTCAAAATTTTCTGAAAACGACACGGATGACAAAGATACTAAAACAGACGATTAAGAATCGGAGCACGAGCTTCGCCAAAATACACAAAAGCCAATGTGTGGCACCTCGTACAGGAAAACGCAACAATCTTTCCTTAAACAGGCGCTTGGTAAGATTTGGAAGACGTAAACGATTAGCAAAACGGATTACACAAAAACAGACACCGGTGGAGACAAATGCCCATCTTTCGTTTGCTAACCTTTTGGATGTTCCTTTTTTAAAAAAAAAAAAAAATCACATTAACATTCATATTCAGGGACTGTAAGGAGATTCGTTGTGGTAAGGGTGATTTAAGGCCTTGCTATAAATTTTTATAATGAACTTGTGTGTAGAGAGATGGCAAGAATACTAATGATGCTATTATTTATTTATTTATTTTTTTACATGGAGTGTGTGCGCCCTCTAGTGGTGGCTTTCTGCTGCAGTTTCTTGTTTATGCCTCTCTAATATCTTGACTTAGTTCCACCTCGGACTTGGGCCCCAAAGGAAGGAGCTCGGAAATATCTGTCGCTGAAATGCGGAGTCAACGTGAGAAAAACCCATACGGGCCGTTCACACGCGCAGCACTTCCATCTATCGCTGCGGAACAGCCTGTCCCAAACTACTCAGGTAAGCAGACGACGAGGTGATTCAGAATTTAAAATGCTTGCATCGAGTCTTTATACAATAGCAGCATTTTGATGAAAAAACAAAAAAAAAATGATTGACTGTTTTTATTTAAACAGGAAACCCTATTACTGCTGTCTACGCCATCCCCGCTGCAAAGCCAGGGTACTCAGAGTATTTTGTCCCCACGTCCCCTACGTCCTACCACAGTCCCTCTTGGATGTCCTATCCACCAGAACCTGAGGATGTCCATCCGCAGTGGACAGACTCTGTAAGAAAACCCATTTATCCTGTTTGTTCCCCAAGAAGGCTCACTTAAAAAAACAAACACAAAAAAAATAAAACTACTAAAAGAATAATATCAGATGTTGAGAATACATATTAAGTGTAATGAGCATTCCTGTTCAGTCCCGAATTAATGAAAACCATCTGTTTGCTGCAGTTACAGCTGCACATCTTTGTGTTTCTAAGTTCTGCACATCTAGAAACTAATGTTGGTGGCCTATGATCGCCCATAAGCATCGCTTTTTAGGGCTTGTTATAGATACTTATTTGTATTTAGGTCTGTAATAGTGATTTTTGTGAGCTTTTGAAAGATTCATATTTTCTTGCAAAAGAAAAATCACAATGAAACCCAGTGCAACAAACTGTCCTCAGCAGTCACCTAATTAGTAAACGGAGTCATCCTGGAAACAGTTTTATCTCAGCGTAAAGCATAATTGTTCTGTGAAGGCTTGTTATAGTATTTCCACTTAATTTGTCAGGACAGCAGTCACAAAGTTCTGGAAAAAAATCTTGTCATTTCAATTCATAGCCATGCACTGATTTGCACGCTTATATGCTCCTGCTTTACTGTTAAGATTGTGTTTTTCCTTTCCCTTCCTGTGCACTCTGTGTTCAGGGACCCTTACCTGGGTATGCTGAAGCTTTTCCTAATCCTCGATACCCACAGGGGAGTCCCACCAGGCTACCCCTGCAGTACAGCCAGACACTGGAGCAGCCGCCCACTGCCCCTCGCACAGTATCTGAGCAAAGCCTCCCCCAGGTGCTGAAGGACATGGACAGCATGCCTCTGAGCAGCCTCTCCACCTCTGCACTTGTGCAGGCTATAAGACAGGAGGTGGCCAAGCTAGCGAAGAAACAGAATGACATTTTTGAGTTTTAACATACAGACGTGTTTGGGTCTTCGCACAGAAGGTGATGCTTCTTCAGCTCCGTTTTTAACATTTGTACTCTCCGACAGACTGATCTTTAATCGCTGATTATCCACCTCTTTTTGCACACAACCGGTGTACGTCAGCTCGTCAGTTAAGGAAACTTCAAAAGATTTGTTTAAGTTTAGAAAATGACGATTCCGTTTTCTGTCAATGATGTCCCAGGTAATTATGCACATATCTATGTAGATATATCAGTAGGATAAAACTAAAGGTCAAACACATTTTTTTTTTTTCTGGACCAGATTAGGATCTTAGTGGGACTTATAAGAGAAAATCCATTAATGTAATCATCTGTACTGAGAGGACCAAATTCTTCCTGTCAGATGGGTAAGTATAACTCACAGTGTATATGAGCATGTACAGTTTAAGGACATTGTGCATCTTAACCAAGCCTGTTATTAAGCATCAGCTTAAACGAGATGGGCAAGATCGGGATCAACTCTTTCAGACATTAATCTCAGAATGAAAAACACATTCATTTTTAACTTTACTCTCTGTAGTTTCTTTACATGTCTGAGGGAAAATAGCATATCAGCAACACAAACCGCAACCTTCCTTGATAATCCGATGGTTCTGTTTTCAAGGTTTGGTAACTGGGAATGAACAAATGGACAAAATACAATTTAAATCTTCTTCTTCTGCTTTAAATCTTATTTTAAAATCAGTCCAACTGGATTTATTTGGGTTTACACGTGATGATGTAAGGTCCAGATGAGATATTTGATTACCAAACTGGGTTTATTGGTGAATTAAGGTATTTTCAAAGGATGCAGGCTTGGGGAATACTCTGAATACAGATTGCAATATATGTAACTCTTTATTAGAGTTTAAATGTTTGAATACTTCCAGAAAGTCTCCAGTGAGCTTGTGTCCACAACAGGCTCGACAACCTGGCAGGTTTGTGGCTCAAAGGATTTTGTTTACAAACAGCCAAAGTAATGGAAATTTTCAATTCTTTTTCATGCTGTTTGTAGTCCATATTTTTTACTCACCAGTCATAAGTCTGTGACTGCATGGCTAATTTTAAGCAAAATATTCTTTTGCCAGTCAAACACCTCTATAATTAGCAATGGTATAAACTATGAACATGTCGGACTTTGATGATAAATTTGGTACTAAGGCCCAGTGGATTGTAAAATTGGGTCTTTAGATTGTGTCTAAAATGATGCATTGCAACACAATGAGCCTCGTCATTGCCTTTACTTGTTGGCGGTCATATATTGGAATTCATCAATGTATTCTTTATGGATACCTTTATATAGGAAGATGGTGATGGAGATGTGAAATAAGTTCTTCACATGTGAAATGTTGACCTAATAACTTATTTTGTGTGAGATATACCAGCGGATCTTTAAGTTAGAAAACCATCGTGAAATTGATTTATTTCAGTAATTCGTTTCAAAATGCAAAACTCATGATTTCTAAATTAATTACAAACAAAGTGAGGCATTTAATGAAAATGCTGGGCAGCGTGCAATATTCCTCGGGTGTAATGTCTCTGCAGGTCACGTTCTGGTAAAAGTCAAGTTCTCGCACCGGGAATAAAATCTTGTTTCTAGAGGTGATGGCACTTTGAGCAGGGACACAAATGAGGAAGGCAGGAAGGAAACAGAGGTGTGTTTTTTAGAAGGAGTTAGCTAATCTCGTTTTACGACTTGAAGATCAGACCAATGTAACATTGCAATACAGAGGATCCAAATCAGCTGCATAAACTATCCAGTCAAGTAAGGCACACATCAGAAAATCAATTCAAACATGGTTTGTTTTGTTTGTTTGTGTGAAAATATTCCAGCTCTGGAAGAAAAAAACAAAAAAAAACTTCTGAGATTTTCTGCAGAGAAGTGCATGTAGTATTGACCTGTAGCAGGGGTTGTGTGATTTGCATTAACACTGAGATTGCCAAGTTGTACTGTATGATTTCTAATAACCTTAAAAATGTGGATTATTATATAATCAGTGCTGGGAAGTTGTCAGCTTTGACACCAGAGAGATATGTACGAGTGAAGTTGCCTTTGACTATTTCTCATTCGTGGAACAGCAGGCTGCTTTTTTTTTTAATCAGTCCTGAATGAAGTTAGCCTTTTAACTGTTGAACAAATCCTTTGTCAGCTCAAGTATATGTTTATTTATCATATGACTCCATGTGTAAGTAGATACATGAAGCCTCTTGTTCTCAAACTCATCAAGAACTCGGCCGTTACTTGTTCGGCGAGGCACCTTTGTCTTAAAAACTGAACTGAACACCGTTTTTTGTGTGAACACCTTTCTACATTCTCATGCTGGATAACTACAATATTAAATAAAACTATCTGAGGCGGTTTATTGAATGAAACATGACAATTTATTCAATAAAGTTAAAAGTGAGCTAACTATCTACGTCTTTTTGTCCTCGTGACATTTCCTCATTTTCTTTTCATCTGTTGCTTGATCTTATTTTCACTGATGTTATTTAGAGATGAATCTAACACTGAAAAAAGATGGGAATTGAGGGAAATGTTAACCTAAATATTTCAAATGAAATAAATGATTTTATCAAAAACAGTTGATTTCTGCCTTTTTTTTTTTTTAAGTTTCTACATGTCACATTTTCCAAAATGCCGTTGGTAAAAGAGTCAAAGCTGTTGATGCACGGAGACTCTTAGAGCATTCTGGACAGTGTTACTTTTTCATACTTCAAGTCATTAAATAAAACAATTTCAATTTAATGGGTAAACTTTAAAGCCAGTTTTGGCTGACACATCCTGGAGGTGACATCATACAAGTAAGTAAGTAAAGCTTTATTTACAAGATAAAAATCACAAAGTTCTGCAACAAACAAAATAAATACACAAAAGAAACAATGTGTAAGGCCAGCAGTCAGACCTTTCTATTTGTCCTTTTACTTTTATGTCCTTATTTTTATACATATTTTTATTAAAATCCCCCTTTTCAAAGGTTATTTGCATTCTGTATTGCTACTGCAAAAAGCTTTTGAGTATATCTTAGTGTGTGGATTTCCAGAAAAATTGTCAACAATAAAATACATGGAAGTGGTTTGGAAAGAGGAGCAGGGACGTCTGGAAAAAAAAAAAAAAAAAAAAAAATTTTTAAAAAACCAGCGGGGCCAGAAAAACCCAAGGTT
>NW_015113012.1:314269-319994 GCF_001443285.1 Poecilia latipinna
CAAAAAAATTGTCAAAAAAAAAAAAAATGGAAGTGGTTTGGAAAGAGGGGCAGGGGCCTTTGGAAAAAAAAAAAAAAAAAAAAAATCTTTTAAAAACCAGTCGAGCCAGTAAATACCAAGGTTGGTGTGTTACATTAAGGGGTCCTGAACATATTTCATGCTCTTTGTTAAGCGAGTTGAGTGAGATGCATAAAAAAAAAGCTCGCATCAACGGAAGGCAGATAACAACATGGCAGTGGGAAGAAATAAGAAGTCTCAAAGTCCATATTTCTCACCAATGGACAATGAAAAATGAATCATGGTATGTGGACAACGTCAACATATTTCGGAAGAATAACAATATTGCTGCTTTCCCTAAACAAAACAGACTCAATTCTTGGTGGCAAAGAATTGCTGACCAAGTTAATGTGTGAGTATATGATTAACATTTGTGTGTGCATTAAATGAATCTAGATGCAACAGAGCAGGCGCAAAAAAAATAAGGATGTGCAGAAAAATAGATTAAATGTAACGGTACAGTTAAATCAAGTGATGTTCAAGTGTTTCCTTTTCCAACTGAATCACAGAGAATTCACTGGCTGTACTGAACATATGCAATGTTGCCACAAAAAATGGCACCCTAATTTTTATACGCCAATATTTGATACTGTACACTTGAAATTAACACAATTATAACTACTGTTTGCTGTGCATGATGAAGTTTGACCTCCATTTTAATCGTGGTTTGGTCACCCGCCCCACAGCGTGGATTTCTGCGGAGTATTAATGCTCCAACATCTACAAGCTCCTAAAGAAAAGGATACGACATTTTCTGACAATTTCTTCAAGCCAAGTTTCAGTAAAAAGGTAGGACAGTCTGAGATTTTGTTTAGGCAACCCTGCTACTGAGCAGGTTCACAGATTATTTTGCAGTAGTAAATTGACTCACAGAGCCGCGTACCTGGCTTTCTGAAACCAAATACTGAGGGCATGCACACACTTATCCATGAACTTCCTCTGAATTTCCACTAAAAGGGGGCCACGAAGATGAACTAAAGGGAAAAAGCCAATAGGAAAAGAATGACTTGGTTGTATGTAGGTAATTTAAATCATGCACTGAATGGTCAAGTTTCCCAGGAACCCTATTCAGCAGGTTGTCTAAGGTATCAAAAGCAGAAGGGTAACTTTGCTACACCAATTTATCTCAGAAATGTTATTATATAAAGGAAGTGAAAATTCACTAAGAAACTCAACTTTATTTTATTTCATAATTTTATTTTATTTTTTTTTAATGAAGACAGGTTTTAGATAAAGAACCTGGAAAATTATGCTTATTGGATTTAAGGGATTCAAGCTCCTTTTTTCTCCATCTTTAAAAAGTAACCCAGTCAATCTCAGAAGTGTTAATGCATAAAATTTAAAAAGTCAAATGTTGTGTATATGTTGCACATATACTGTGTGTATGGACACTAGATATATATCTTTTGCTATATTCTTCCTAATATATATAGCACAAGATTACTTTATTTGTTTTAATTTTTACCTGTGTCTTCTCTCATTTCAGAAAATGAGAGAAGACACAGAAATCCCAAGAAAATAAAAATAAAAATTATAGCAAAATCTAGACTTATTTCATGTGACTGAGGTCAAACTGTTGTGTTCACAGCCAAACAGACTTTAAAAAAAACCCCTCATTTTATAAAATGAGAGAAGACGCAGGTATAAATGTAGCTGTAATTCATCATTTATCCACCAGGGCTCAGCCTAAAGCCATGAGAAAACCTCCTGTTTTTTTTTTTTTTTTTTTTTTTTCCCCAGGCACAAAAATGTAGTCCTTATCTAAGACATAAAGACATCATTTAAAAGTAAAATCAGAGGTATTGGTTTTAAGAAAAGTTAAAGCTCGCATCAAAACCTTTGGAAAATCCATAGATTTGATGAGTTACCTCCCTTTTAAGATAAAGATGGTTTCAGGATTTCCCAGTTCAAAAGTTGTATTGCATTAAAATCTATCTTTGGTCAAAGATAAATAATATCTGTGTATTTTTCTTAAATCTGTGCACATGTCATTCAACTGCTTTGTAAAGGAAACTTGAAGCAAACTCTGTTTGTTATAATATAGTCGGCCAGTGGCAGCAAAAGCATACATGGCTGATTTTTTTTTTTTTTTTACAGATACAATCTAAAATGCATGGCATGCATATAACTGTGTTTACTTGGACACCCCTAAATAAAATATCACCTTTAGAAATCATATAGTTCACACACTGATGATACATTCTTCGTACACCGCTCAAAGGAAATGAGAAATAATATAATAATAATTATTTTCTTTAAGTGATGATTCAGAGGCCATCGTTTACATCCACCTCCTTGAACTACTCTTTGTGTGTCACTTTATCTCAATAAAACAGGGTCTCATTTAATGCTGAGAACAGCTGTGAAGAGTTGTGCTTTCTTAATGTCTCCTTACCCAGGTAGGAGTTCAGACGTGGCTGGAGCCTAATTTGATTGTTGTAATTAAATGTGATCCGTCCCTGAAGGTTCATTATTGCTGATGAAGGCTGGCTACTTAGAGTAATTATGAAACAAACCTCCGAGTAAAAATCAGGACAGAGATCCAATAAATCACAAAGGTCAAAGTGGTGACGAGGCAAGAGAGGAAACAGTCACATTTAGCAAAACATTTGAGATCGAGAAGGACTTGTGAGAGGTGGTTTATCTGCAGATTTTAGTATTAGTCCTTAATTAGAGTTCATTTTAATCACACACCACCCTTCGATTGGTCAATATACATTTGATGTGAAACAAACATTCAGACAAAACTCAAGCAGTTTGTAGTTGTAATTTATCTTGGCAACATGTTGAACCTCAACAATTCCTGCTCTGGTTCAAACAATTCTTGAACTAAGAGAAATTACCGCATAATGACATTTCCTTTCTTGGTCAAGTAGATAAAGTGTGGGGGTGTTTTCATCAACAGTTTTAGTTTAGTTAATTTCACTAATTACGTAAATCCATCATACTACATTTTCGCCGCGGATACTATTTTGTAGCTAGTTAACTTTACTAACATTTCTAACTGCATACCATTTCATGCTCATTTGCCCTATTTTTCTGCAATTATTGTCTACCAAATCTCTCTCAAGAATAGATTTAGCTTCTGAGCATGCCACTGTTATTATGACGTTGCTCAAAAGTCAATATGTAGCAGGAGCTTTCAGCATGCCAAGTCTATGGAAAAGTGAAGCCTGCTGAACCCTCACACCTTTGGGGTGCGTGACTCAAGTGTCTGACTCGGCTCAATCAACACTGAAACATCTGTGCTGTTAAGGCTCAGATGTGTAGTAAAGCTCCTGCTGTTCCAGCTAGCACTTATAGCTCTTTAATTTTCAGCACAGGTCTGTGTTATTCTGTTGAAACAACCATCTTCGCGGCTTAACTATCCCAAAAGATAGTTAAAATCTTCTGTGATTTTAACTATGCAGCTGCTAATATGGTAAAAAAAAAAAAAAAAAAAAAACGTTTAGGAAAGGCACTGAAGATAATTGCACTCTGCGCACATGGAGAAAACCTGGTCATCAACGCATACATCGCTGATTTTGGAGAAACTCTGCCGTTCTGTTAACGTCTTAAATGTGGTGAAAGCCGGGTTGAGTTACTCTAGAGCTATTTAATTACAGCTCTGTCTTGGTTATGCGTGTGTTTGCCAAGGTGAAGCATACTGTGTAAAGCTTTGGTTGGAGCAGGATCAGTGAAGCTCGCAGAGCTTAGCTGTTTTATTTGGCTTAATATCCTCAGCACCTGTCTTCAGGGAAATTAATGGGTGTTACTGTAAGCAGCTTTCTTTCTTCCTCACAGCCTTTTCTGCTGATTTCTTACTTTCTGGACCCCTTCTGCCAAGCCTTTCTACTTCTCTCTGATGACCTCACTATATTTTCACTTTGTAAATTAATTGCCAAGTGATAGCTTATGCTAAACATTGCTGTAAGGTCCCCTGCTAATATGTGTCTTGTAAAGCTACAGCAGTCATCATCCAGGCTCAGCATCTCAGACCTTTTCTGGTGTCACTTCTGCTACATCCACTTGTCCAAAAATTCATTATTTTTGTCATTTATCTGCAGCTTTGCAGACAAATTGAAAAGTAGTGATAGCATGTTGCTTCCACATTTCGTCCTTGATGTTTCTGCTGTCACTTTACCATCTATAGTTGGTGCTGAAGTAAAAGATTTATTGAAAATAATTCAAATTGTTCATACTGTTTACCTGAATTATCTGAATTGCTTAGTTAGTTTAGATGACTGCGAGTCGATAGATTAATATTCATAAACAATGGGAATAAATACACAAATCAGCCGAACCGAAAGCTGCCAATATTCAAATGGCATGTATAAATGCACGCTTACCCTTTAGGCATTTCAGATGCTTCCACAGCCAGCTTACAGCCATAAGAGTAATTGCAGTTGCTTTGAAAACTTTCCTTTACATTACTTTCATTTAATTAAAGTGTGTTACTTTGTTGCACTACTCATTTGCAGTAATTCAGATATGACAACACAATTACTGCGAAGCCAAAGCAAGTTTCCGTGACAGCAGGTTCATGATGTAGTTTTACCTTCACACTGCAGGACTCTGCTGTTGGTGAATTTTGCCCCCCATAATGTGACTTGTCTTAATTCTGTTTGTCAGGGGTAAGGGAGTGGGAAAAGGCAGTAGAGGGAATGAAAGGAGGTTTATTGAATACATAAATCACTTTCTAGATCGAGGATTTGTTGTTTCATCACTAATGGATCTCCAGCACTTCTCCGTAAATCACATCACTCTACAACCAGACTGGACTCTCTCTGGGCAAAATGAGCTGGAGGACATTTTATAGTTTGGTTTCTACCTTTTATTACCTTTCCTTTTAAGGGGTTTTTGGTACTCACAGAATTGTAAAACACATGGCTTTTAGTTTTACTTCTCTTACCTCCCCCTATGTTCTCCTTGGATAAATGGGTATCTACTGTACTCCGTAGGGGTGGCTCTAATCCCTTATGCTGGAGAAAGTCGCATAGAGTTCAGATCTAACAAGGCAGCTATAATAACCTTATACATTATTCCGAAGAACACCAGGCAATAATTATTTAAGTGTTTTTCTGGGGTGAACCAGTGCTGTGGTTCAAAACAAACAAAAAAACAAACAAATCAAAAACAACATATAGTAAATTAAATTAATAACAATTACAGTCTGAAAGGTTGCATGATTGACAGTGTCTATTTTCTTTAATTTTGCATTTGTTTTTGAAAAATGCCACTAAGGAAGGAAGTGTTATCCTTCTATGCAAATGTAATCATGGAAGACATGTGAATAAACTAACACTTAGAACAAAAAAAACAACAACTTTGATTCAGGATCTATTGTACAACACTCCAATCCACATCATTTGCACCACTGTAAAAAAAAAATAGACGTCTAATTTGCATCCAGGCAGTGTAATCAGGATCCCAAGGGAAATTTTAAAGTCAACATCTTTACAAAATGTGCAGACAAACACATAGAGTCAATTGTGTCAGTTGAAAACAAGGCAGCAGCAGCAGCAGCCGCAGCAGCAGCAGCAGCCGCAGCAGAAGCAGCAGCAACAGCAGAAGCAGCAGCAGCAGCATCAGCAGCAGCAGAAGCAGCAGCAGCAGCAGCTGCAGCATCAGCAGCCGCAGCAGCAGCAGCAGCCGCAGCAGCAGAAGCAGCAGCAGCAGCAGCAGCCGC